>NW_022601422.1:1897921-1926252 GCF_009176505.1 Sitodiplosis mosellana
CTCTCTCTCTCTCTCTCTCTCTCTCTCTCTCTCTCTCTCTCTCTCTCCCTCGGAATGATGGAAAAAGAGAAAAAAGTTCATTTAAAATCGATTTTTCGTTTGGTATATTCTTATGTTTCGGTCGATTTCTTTACCGCGCCATTTTAAAAGGGCTATTTGGTGTGTAGGAGAGTGCTCATTTTGCATCTTATTTGTTTGACAATGTTTTTCCTATTCATCAGTGTTCGTCGCCGTCGCCGTTGTTTTCGTCGATGATAGAGAGTGATTTTTTGGTTTATTTTGAAGATTAATTTGATGGATCAAATGCGATAAAATGCGTTCGCTTCAAAATTGCGTTTCTCTTCATTTAGTTGGGACAAAATCCAACTCAATCGCTCTTCCGTTCCGCTACCATACTCCATCACCCCAAAATTGGGTGCTCTCGACTCATTCATTGTGACGAAACAAATGACGGGAATGAACGAACGAGCTCTGGAAAAAAAAAATATTTCCACCGGTTTAATCGATGTTGATAAATTTGTGATATCGGTCTTGTTAGGAACTTCGCGAATTATTCAATCGCGCCTCCCTCACGTATCTCTCTCTATCAATGCCATTGTCATTTTCACTCTCCTCTGTTCACTGTGTGCTGTTGTTGTTGTTGTTTTGTTTTTGGGTGCCCTGGCACATTGTACCGCTTATAAATCGACTACGATCTGACGGTTGTGTATTAACAATTTTATGTTATTTGGCATGTATCTTTAACGAGTGTTTGAGTTGATGGGTACTGATATCGGTGTGAATGTACGCCTCGTGCGCCTGTTGTTGTTGTTGTTATTGTGGTAACTGTGCAAACAAAATGTACGGCAGCGAAAAATTCACGAGACACTTTTGAGTGAAAATGATAAAGTACGTGTTCACGCGCCATTCAAAAAAGCAGCCATTGACACGAGACCAAACGCTGACTGATGTCTGCCGATTCAAGTTTATCGATACGTATTATATTATAATTCAGCAAATGTACACTTTTTTCTCCCCGCTGACGATGCCATGGCGTAGTCATCTTCGAATGAGTCTTTTGTTTGAATTAAATTTTTCCTTAAGATGAACGATGGTTAATTGCGTTTTCAATTGGTAAATAGCCATCGTTTGTAGAGTTTGGGCTGTTTTCGATGAAATTCTCATAAATTCTTTGGAATCATTTCAGTTATTTCAGAATAAATTTTATTTTTTACGTTAATATGCAAGGTGATTAAGTATTGAAATGTTCGATTAAACCAGTATAACGACTGTCATCGTTCATGTGATTGATGCGCTCGTGAATAGCATGTTCCTTCGTCAAATACATACAACACATAAAAAAAGAATACAAACCATCCCTCCATTCGGCTTCATTTATTTGATGCCGCTTTTTCTGTTGCTGTATCGCTGTTGATGATGATAATAATGATTCGCATCTCCATTTCAATATCAGTTAATTCATTTTAATCTATATTCGAAATGTTTCAATCATTTTGCATGCGTATGTATGTGAAGTTGATCACAAACTAAATGCACACGTATTTATTTGATGAACATGCTTTTAAACCAGCTTTTCGAATGATTTTCATTGGTTTATCTGGAAAATAATTTTTATTTTTGTTATGCATGACAAACACATGTATATGTGAGAAAGAGAGAGAGAGAGAGAGAGAGAGAGATAGAGAGATTTGTAACGGGCATTTAATCGATAGCAATCAATATTTCGGGGTGTGCCGGAATAACTTCGATTTATGTATGTGTCTATGACATACCACTGTATGTGTAATAAACTAATCAATCCCAAATATTAATAACACCTGAATCGTTCGGTGATTCGTTATAATTCGTTTCATCGATTTCATTTAAAAACTTTGTCAGTTTTCAGAATAAAGTTTGTTTTTTTATTAACATTTGTTCCATCGATGGAATGTCGATACGTATGTTGAACGTAAATCGCATCCTGATACAACACTATTTCGCATCATTTGGCTGACTCAAAGACCTTCTTGCATTGAAAGGCATGCCAAGATAAATGGGAATAAGCGTTGAAAGTGCGCCAGCAAGAGGTTTTGCGAAAATGTTTATATCATTCCCTCGATTGAAGCAGAAACTTTGTCTCCCCTTTGTTGGTTTTCCCAAGATAAATTCATCGATGCCAATTTGAGTGTCTTGCCATTGCAAGTAATACTCACATTAATGCTACTGGGAGAAAAAAAAAAAACGAGAAATAAATATGGCACTTTTCAAATCTACCGACACAAACCATAAAATGCTTGTTTCTTTTTCGGTTTCGATTTCGATTCTATTTCAATTGTGTTCATCGTTGAACGTAAAATGACATCGAAATGAGCAATTAATTTAAAATCGAAAAATAGCCATTCAACTGCAAAATAGTGAAAAATCCAAAGCATTTCGAAATGGTCATTGAAACACAGATACACACAAAGCAAGTTCAATCTCATTCATCTATCTGTTCCTCTCGTTCTCGTTGCACTCATTATTGTATGATGTATGCGCTGGATTGTATGCATTGGACCGTAACACACAAGTACGTTCGTGCACAATGAAAACCCATTTACGTCCATCAATTTTCAAATCAATTACAATATTTCTCATTTCAACTGGTATGGAACAATTGCGTCAATTCGTATTCATTTGAACATTCGCCACGAGTTGCATGTTAATTTTATTTCAACTTTGCCACCAACGCTACTCCCTCCGTCCACAATCAGTCCTAAACCGTAATTGTTTTCGCATCAAAACAAATCGAATGGTAAAAGTCGATTTGTGCGCAATCGATTCGATTTATTTGACTGTTGATTAGATTTCATTGAGATAAAGTGAGTGAGTAAAATCAAACATGGAACATTGCAACGGTGTGCCTTATGCAACTGTTGTCGACTTTTTTTTTCCCGCTCTCCCAATGACACCCATGTTTGGGAGAGGTGTACGCGCGTGAGATGAACAATCCGGTAAAATTACCCGCGATGTAAAAGAGAGAATAAATTGTGATAAAATGGCAAATGCGTAACGAAACAAAAGAAATACCGTCCACAACATGCCAGAGAGGGCGAGAGAAGGAAAGAGAAAGAGAGAGAAAGAGAGAGAGAGAGAGAGAGAGAAAAGAGAGACGGAAAAAGTGAAAACATATTCAACGAAGCGCAGTCCGGATGTTGTTGTGTGTGACTTCAACTGACATTTCATGTATACTAATGTAAAAATGCAATTGCCACTCTGTCGTTGGTCGTCGATGTGTTGTGTGCATGTGTGTATGTCTGTGTGTGTCGCCTGATTCGCTCACTCACTTGGTTGGCAAAATCTCGTTGTGTGTTGGCCATATCAGAGGCGATGGTGTTTTAATTTCACGGATCAACTACTCTTCGATGCGGCAAATTAAAATTTTCCATCAATTTTTTTTCTCTTCCTTCTCCTCCGTTTTTTTTTTCTCGTCCTGTGTGTGTCGGTTGCTTTCTCTCCCATGCAAGCCGGGTTTTTCCGTTATTTTACTCTATTAATTCTTTTTTTTTCTCTCTCACTCTATGCAATCGTGTATTTCATTCCGGCATGCAAAATGCTGACTTTCTTCTTTTTTCCACATATTTTTTTTTGTTCGTATCATTTTTCATGGTAAAAAAAAATGCAACGCTGAGAGATAAGGCAACGAAAAAAATGTCAGTGTAACGGAAGAACGGCAGCTTGGCGAAGTGAGATTGAAAAATAAAAAAAATATCAGCATCAGCAATAGAGAAGAGTGTGAAGGACGGGGCTAAAACTATGTTTGATATCAAAAGATAGGCAAAAGTTCGATATAATATGGCTGCTAGTGAGGTAACGATTATTTGGACTACACGACACAAAATAGCGATAGAAAGGCAATCCTGAAAGTGTTTCGAAGAGAATTTAACGCAAATTTTCTCCTTTTTTGCTTCCCTTCCGCGCGATCTCTATCGCTTACTGCACAGCCAATACTAAATTCCTGACCGTTATTTTGTAGATGAATATCGATGAACCGAAAAATGACATTTAAAAAACTTTGTATTCATGCATTGAAAGAAAACGTTGTCATTTTGATTGCATCATCTATCTCGTTGTCCTCATAGAGGGGCAAATGAATTGAATGCGCGGATTGGTGCACCAATTTTTTTTTTTTTTGTAATTAATGCTTTTCATTTTATCTTTGCTCATTCCGTGGCATACGAGTAGAAAAACGGAACGTGATGCGGCCTCACATTGACTTTAGTTCATTCTTTTTACGCTGTTTCTCTCTCTTTCGCTCGCTTATTAAAGCTGCAGCTTTTATCTCTTTATTAAACTTTCAACTGACTAATGTGTCACTTCAATTACGTCCGATAATTTTTAATCCTCGAATAATTTATTGCGATAAGCTCGACCTCGTTCATATTCAACGTCGGATTTTTTTTCTTCTGCTTTTTCGACCATTGCTGTTTGCGCGTGTGCAATATCCACGCTCATCGTTTTGGCGTGATCGCCGAACACACAGTACCGCAAAGTTGCCTGCCCCATGCCAATTTGTCGAGCTCGTCATCTGTCACGGACAGAAAATGCCATAGCTAATTTGCAGCAGAAATTGCACTAACACCAACATCAACCCTCGGAGTAGGAGAAAAAAAAATCTACAAAGGATATAAAACAAAAAGATTTGTATAATTCAAAACCGAAAACAAGTAAACTCTTTTGCCAGCCATTTGCTATTCTTGCATGGGATAGGTGAAAGTATGTACCAGAAAAAAACACAACCATTTTCAAAGTTCCGTTCGGATACACAAGTTATGATGGAAATAGCCACAATCTCGGCCAATTCATCAACTAAAATCCATGTATCTACATTGTTGAAGTTTTATTCACCATTTTACCAAATCGCAAATACTTTGCATCTGTGTTTACTTGCCCCATGTTCTTTTTTCGGTGCCATCATACACAACAATAAATTTTTGTTTACGATGAATTTTTATGCGTTTTTTTCTCTGCTACTCGCTCCTGGTGCTCTCTCTCTCTCTTTTCTTATATGTGTCGTCGAATGGTGCACTTCTAGTGGTAGTTCTCCTGACGACGTTCACATTTAAAGTGATCTTGGCACATTTTACCACCGATATAAATTGGCTCGAGTAGTGAATTTTGATGTTATCTCTTCTTTGTTTATGTCAACAGTGTTCTTCGCCAGCTACAATTTTTTTTTCCTCCATTATTCCCAGTCATCATGAATTACAGCTCTCTTTTTCTATCTCCACCACTCTCTTTCGTACGTTACGTACACTTTCGTCTTGCGCGCAGTATGCACAACAATATTTTTGATAATATCGAAATTGATAAAAACCGTTTTGCAGCTAGCTTAAATAGTGAATGTTTCCAAACACTTTTTTGATATGCACACAAAAATCGTGATATGTACATTCTACCTCACTCACTCTCTTTCGCTCTACTTTGTATTTATTTTTTTTTGACTGTGTTGACAGTTGCTCCGATCGTATCATGTTCAAAGTTGGGCCAAAGTTTTTCATTCAAATGCACAACATACTCTCTGCATTCTCTTTTTGAGTGCTTCTCTTTCCCTCTAAATCTTCGTCTAATCTCATCTCATGTGTATGCATTCATGAAATAGCTTGCGAATGTTTTGTTGTTCAATTTCAAATTGATTAAAGGAAAACATCGATTTATCACGATTTCTTCGTTCGGATAGGTGATCGAGAAAAAAAAAACTAGAGTTCATCAGCACACAACGAACTGATGAATAGGTTAAAATGGTCCTACCAAGGAAAATAGAACACAGCCCACGAAGAGGACACAGTGTTTTTTTTTTCTGGACGTTTCTTTTGAGGGTACCAGAGAAAATTGAATGGATAAGCGACAGTTGCGCGAGAAGGAAGAACCAAATGTCCACAATATAATGAAAAGCGACACACTGTTGGCGGAGCTACTGCGAATTTTTGGTGTGTTTTGAGCATGGATTTATTTCTGCACGATAGCATCTCGAAATGGCCTGAAAAACAACCGGAAACATTTCATTTGAAAACATTTTGCTCTTCTCTTTCTCTCTCTCTCTCTCTCTCCCTTTTTCCATTGTATTCGTTCCTATCTCACTATCTCTCCTTTTCTCTTTCTCTGTTTCTTTCGCTTCCACAACGAACATCCGCTGTCGAAAAATGCAGTTTCCAGTTTTTGGCATTTTTGTGTGTGCCTTGTTCATTTCAAAATCTCTTTGTTATCCATCTCGTCTGCCATGAAACAGATGTCGCCAACTTATTTTTTTCCCATCATTTTCTATTGAATTCCAGCGATGTTTTCATTCGTTCTCCGCATCCTTTGGATTTGTTTATAACCATTACACTACTTCATCCACCGTTTATCCAAAAAAAAAAAAAAAATTGAATACAGATTACATACAACCAACAAAATAGGTGCTCAGAAAACTGTCGCGCCCACAACACTGCAAACATTGCACTATAATTTTAAATTCTGTTGATTAAATGTTTTGACATGTATTCCACTCTTACGGCTCAATGGATTCAAATACTTTTTAACATGAACGCGAGAAATTGCATCAAATATGCATTTTACGTGATTCTTAATCCATCTAACCATAGCTTGAATGCTTATTTTTTTCAAGCTCTTTCAATGAGATCTGTCGGACACATTGTAAAACCGACCTCAATGTAAAACAGCAACGCAGGTTCAATATATTTTGTTTATCCAGTGATCAAAACATGAAAATGTACATGCAGTGCACACTATGCCAATGTATCAAATAGGAGGTGCTGGTGCAACACATTCATTTTTAAATATATCCGTTCGTCCAGACGAGAAATGTCACACGAGTTGAGTTTCTGTCTTCAATAGTTGATTGTGAGGCTTTCTTCTTAAATTCTTTGAAATTTACGTAGAATTTGAATAGATGATACTGCTCAGTTATACGAAGAAAATTGAAAAACTATCACGAGATTCCGGCGCTCTTCTTTCTTTTCATACTTTGAATGTATCGGAAATTTTTTTACTGTTTTTTCAAAACTCCAGGTGATTTAATATGTTCAATGTTAATTTGCCATTTAATTTGGACATGTTACATCTTAATAAAGTACTGATATATTTTGTAGAATCGTCCATGTCATATGCATATGCATATGAAGAGAAGTGATATGGTTTACCCTTTACCCTCTAGCTAAAGATTTCGACTCAAGTAATTTTCTATTTTCAACTTTTTCGAGGATAGTAGACACTTTTTGCCCAATGGCAAAAACGAAAGAAGAAGTTGAAGAAGAGTCGGAAGCCTTGATCACACGGCGCTGCATATTCAATTTACACACAATGCTCATTAGATGTGCGCACACAAAGCAATAAAGTTTTTCCTCATCAACTTAAGCAGTATTTTGGTTTTATGTACTGTAGTGACAGTAAAAGTTTTGCGTGTTCGTACGACGTTGTTGAGTTGTTCGCATGTTGGCTTTTTCTCTATTTTGTCGCTTATCCTATCTTCTCTTTCATTCATTGTCGCTTCCTCTTCTCATCTCTCCCTTTTGGCTGTCGCTTTTTGTAAATGGAACATTCAACGGCAGCGCCGATTCATCTGAATTTTAATTGTGTCAGCGGTAACGGGTGTTCAACTGTCTTTCGGTTTTGGATTTTGGCTGCGTTTGGCTCGTTGGAAAATTTAATCATTACACAAAATATACAGATGTCATAATCCCAAAAATGATATGCTCTAAGCTACATGCGAAAAGAAAACTTTTTTTTCCATATGAAATATGAAAACGGCATCATCGTCTCCTTTTCTCTTTTCCATTTCGTTTCGTTTCGTTTTTGTATTTTCCGATGCTTTTGCATTATGCCAGCATGAATGAGTTATGAACGATAACGATAACGATAATAATTATGTTGCCCCTTAGACCGAGCTGAAGATTCAACTCTCGGACCAAAGCTCAATAATGTTGCTGGGTACGAAATGCGGCGCGACGCAGCATAAGAGAATGAGATATTATGTCAAAAAGTTACTTTGTTACATCTTCCTGCTAAAACACTAGATGCCTCGGAATATGAAGATAGGCCACGTTCATGCTGAACTTGAAGGGTATTAAAAGGTTTTTTTTTAGTTTAAACTAAAGCGAAAGTGTCTTTATGAAATCCAAAATGGTCAATGCACAAGCGGTTACATGCTCAACAAATTAATGCTGATTATTAAATGATACCAATGTGATTTGATTGTCACATACGTACATCACGCTGATTATTTTAGGCTTGAACTCGATTTCAGTTGGTGGTTTGCTCACAAGATGATGACAAACTGAAAATATGGGTAGCGAATCTTGTACGGATAAACGTAGATCACTATAATATGTATGCATGAATGTGTTTTCTTGCCACATTTTATTCATAAACTGCAGTCAAAGGTCATAAACTGCAGTCTCTTAAAGCAAATAGATTCGTCACGTTCAATTATAACGAATTCAACTTTTGGACATTTTATTGACGGTACACGCTTTTACCCATCCTTGAACATTTTTTTATGTTTGATTCATTGATATGGTTTCTTCATGTGTGCTTAGAATATATAAATGTATAATGTATAATGTTCAATTATTGGATTAAAAGCAGAGATTACTATGAGATATTTTTATTCATATGGGATAGAAATATCGCATAAAAATATCAGTGCCGGTATTCTAAGTCATTCCACCAAAATCGTTCGGAATTATTTTTTTCGTACATAATACCATATTGGAGTGAAAGAGAGAGAGACTCCACTATTTTTCAGCGTGCCACCGGAATTATTTCCCACACAATCCAATGAGTAAAAATATCTCATAGTAATTTCTGATTAAAAGCGACAAAATTCAGTAAAAAAATGCGAAGAAACAGTAACAAAAAAGTGATGTGTATCGTTTGACAGTTGATATGACCTCCCCATACAATGACTTTAATTTCTAGTCAAACAAAATTGCTGAGTATTTAATATTTGTGGTGATTTTCTAAGTCAGATATATATTTAATACTAATTTGACGAAAAATACTTATTTAAAAAAATGGATTCTTAATTATAATTTCCCCTTACCTAGTTTTGGGGAAAAATTAAAACATTTTGGAAAATACTTCAATTCATTTGATCAGTAGGTTAATTGTGTCCAACACTATACGCAAAATACGTGTCTATGTAGTGTATTGATTTAACATTTTACGTTAAAATCGATTATTGCACCAAAATCCTCATCAAAAACCTAATTTTTACCATTTTCCCTACATATCTATAAGCGGCTTGTGTGTTGAATCGTGATAATTATGCCATTTTGTACATTTTCGATACACAAACAGCGGACATAAGCGACCGGAAAGATTGCAAGTACGTTAAAATTGGATGAATAACAAAAACTAAACGCATCGAAACCGGGTCGAATACACATACATAGAATATATATGCATCGAATGAAGCATGAATTTAAAGAATAGTTCAACTATTAATTCTGATATGAATGCGAACAAACGGGGAGAATTGGTGCGAAGCATACATCATCCGCAACAAAAATACTCGCAAACTTTCCAATCGTATCCCATTCTGTGATCAGCAATTGAAGCAGCCGAATACAAATCGATGATCGAGAGCAAAAGGGAGAGAGAAGCAGATAGAGAATCCGAAAAATAGCCAAAACAAAAAACAGCAACAGCCATAGAAACAACATTATTCCAATCAAAGCACAATCAATTATGTTATGCCAAAAGCAATGGACAGCGTACGCGTTCTGCGGCGGTGAAGCAATAATTATTGAAATATAAATAAAGCAAAAATTTACAATTCCAAATAAATGCCAAATGAAGGCAGACAAATTCAATTGATAAATGCAATAACAATGTGCACGGGGCGGTGTGTGTATGTTGTGTGCGGTGGCTTTCATTTTACCAGATTGACCACTTCAACGCAAATTCCAAACGAATAGAAAGAGATTAGCTAAATTCAATTTTGGATTGTTTGCGTTAATGGTTGCGCTCGCGACTATGAACACATGAACGATTTGAAAGAAATGAAAAATCCGATTGGTCGAGCCGCTCTATCGAGCTCGATTTGTGTTTTCAATTAAATTGATTGTACACTTTGCATTCATAATTTTGGTAATTCGAACGAACTCTCATGCAATATCGTGCAGGCGCATATAAGAGAAAATGATTCTTCTATATGACCAGGACCACACACATGCTGTGACTGAAATAAATGCCAATCAAAATGGTTGGCAATTGAACGATTCTATAGTGTTTTTTCCATCTCTCCTTGTGTCATTCGCAAAAACGGTAGAAGCCATCATTGCATTTTCAGAAGAATGCATCAAAATCAATTTCGATAAAATGAACTAATGCCTCAAGCCCAATTAATATCTGTCTTCTTCTTATCGGGGAACCTATGAAACCACGTTTAATCATCAACACTGTAAATTTTGTTGGAAAAAATATTCATGGTATGAATATCCAAATCCCGATTAAATGGTACAATTTAAACATTGTGCTCGGTTCAACCACGCCACTATTCTAAGGCGAAAAGATGAAGATAGTATGTGTTTTCAAGCGAACTTGATCTCCATATCTCTCCACTTTATACATTCAAATTAAGCTGCTGCTTGACATATAAAATAATCATTTGAAATCCGATTGTTGTTTATTTTCTTTTCTTCCCTTGTGCACGCAAGTCGTTGATGAAATTGTCTCAAGTTGTTGTTGTTGTTGTTGTTGTTGTCGTTGTCATCGTCATCGTCCACCATATATATTCTGAATACAGTTGATACTTGTGAATGAGCGAATTCAATTATGCTGATTGTGATTGCAGATTGGGCCATAAGAAAGCAAATTAAATATTTATTTGGCTCGGCATTGCGATAGACTCACACGTAATGCTATGCTTATTAGAGTGCCAGCACATCCCCCTTTGACTGGCGGGAATGTGTGTCTATGTTTGCCAAGTGCATATATTTCACACGTCTCATTCACGCATATTTCTTTTCATGTTTAAACGTCATAAAATTAGCATATTTCCTTATCAACAAATTACACCAGCCGAATGTATGCCGTTTCATGCTAGAGCTTAATCACTACTACTCTACCCATACACCGTCTCCACCACACTTCATCGTCAGCCGTCAGGCTGCAGTTCCATTCTGTCTTTCTCACTCACTCTCGCCGTTTACAATACAATAACGTTTTCACTCACTCGTCATTAATGGCTTGGGCGCGCGCACTCATACACACACACACACACATACTCAGGAAACAAAACATATGCACTAAAGAAATGTACAATTTCATTTCGGTTTTAGTATTTCGCATTTGGCATTTAGTACATATATATATATTGCGTGGTTCACTCGGTGTTTGATATGTTTTTGGCTAATTTATACAAGATTTCCTTCGCCTGGTCATTTATTTATTAGTGATTGAGTGAGTGAGTGAGTGAGAAAGAGAACGATTGCAATTTGCCGTATCATCAGAATGTGCGAATATGCCGTTCGATTAGGTTGGTATGTGTGTATGATATGTGTATGAGATGTGAATGACGTATACGGAGAAAGAGTGTGAACCGACGATCTGTATCGAGAGGGTGACGACGTAGATGGTGTGGTTGGGGGACTGTTGAACAAAGGTGGTAGCACCACAACTAAAGGTATTCCGTTCGAAAATGGTCTCACAAAATGCCAAATAGGATTCCGTCACTCGTTCGATCTTTCACCACATTCAACATAATGGCTCACATATTCGTTTGATACATGCAATGTCGGCGGCATTAATTGTTGTGCGTTACTTATACGTCCTCTCGCTCTCATATGCAATAAGTTTTTATTCATAAATGCCATTTGGTGAACTGAACCACAATTTTTGTTTTGTCTCGTATCAAGTGCACGAGCGTATATTTCTCATGCTTTTTTCTATGCACGTGATCCACATTTCGTGTTATGAGTGTTTTTGCTGCTGTTTTTTTTTCCCCGTCCTCTGACATTCATAATTGAGTGAGAGAGTCACGCTGAACAATTACATTGCACACGTCTGCCACATAAAGAATATGACTATTATTCATGCACTAATTTGTTGATCAAGTGTTTGTCGTATATAAGCGCTGGAACGTTATGGCATTTCATCATATTTTAGTTCGCTTTATTGAAGATCATAATGTTCGTGTTTTGGCAGCGAAATGTGCCAATAATTGCACATAAAATAGACGCACACACAAATTGTACATATTCAAGTCGTTTCCAACAGATTTAATGATTCACTCGAAAAGCCCTTCCATTTTTTTATGTTCTACATTCATTGAGATCCGAATGGTTCGAGTGCGTCGGCGAATAATGGTAAAATGAACACAGGATATATCAGTCTCGGGAGTATAATTTCCATTGGATTCACTAGCTTTTCATTCACTCCGAAAAAAAAACAGCATTAAACTTTGATTTGCACACAACGAACATATTAGTATATGTTGATTTTCTTCAGTAAAAGATGTCAAAAAGGTGTGCACAAATACACGGACGCACAAACACACACACACACACACAATTTCGATTCGACTGTTTTAGTGCTGTGCGTTTGGTGTGTTTCGTGTCAAAACTCATTCAACACATTTTGCGGTTTTGTTTGCTTTTACTTTCACTTGCACTTCAAATATTTACGAAAATGAAAACCTTTTTCGCTACAGAATTGGGTCATATGTCATATCTTTGTTTATTCAGTAGTAAGAATGTGCTAATACTTATACATTTCGGCAGTGACACAAACCGTAAAAGCAGCCGTAAAAAAATATTGCGGTGAAAAATTGATGCACATAAAAATGGTGGCGAATTTTTCTTTTTCGACACAAAAGAGAGGACGGAACCAAGTGAATGAGGGAGGAGGAGGAGGGAGAGAGAGAACGCATTTGGCTCTGGTAAACATATAAATTCCGAGGCGGCAAGGGAAATTCATTTCCGTACAATTTTCCCTACTGTCGAAATGCTCCAAAATATTGAACATCGACGTGAGACGCCAAATATATTCAAAATATGCACCTAGCAAAATATTATTGACATATGCATATATTGACGTACCGCTTCATGCGACACGCAACCATATCAATCAACGTTCGATACACACGCAACTTTGACTATTGTTTGATATGTACATACTGCGCGGTGTGTGTGTGTGTGTAGCAATTCCATACAAAGCATAAATCAATGTAAACTCGACGAAATTTTCGGCTGCGCACTTCGAAACTTTTGGAATTTCTGTGTTTCTCCATAATTCACAATTCCAACTATGTCATGCATAAGGAACCATGACGAGGTGACATGTTGCACATTCATTTGATATCTCGCCCTGTTTCAGGTGATTTCAATTGAAATGAGTCGAGGAATGGAAAGAAAATGATGCAGGAATCAAACCAACACTCATTTTATAGTTAGTTTCTCACACGTTTTCAAAAAAAAAGTTTAACTTTGAAAATAATCGAAGTTCATCGAAAATCATTGACGACTTTTTCCCCATTTGGTTAGTGAATGTGGAATTTTTGGTATTGAAAATGTATTCTCGCTGATTTCGTGTTCGTTCCATTCATTTTCACTTCAACATAGTGGGTGCTACATATTATGAATAAAACAACAAATTGTCTGGGTGTGTCACGGTTTTCATTTTCATACTTTTCTCTCTATATCTTTCTTTCTCTCTCGCGCACTGAATCTCCAAATATTATAAATGCAAACAAAACATTTTGCGTTTCATTGAGAAAAATTGAATTAATGATTGAAATGCAAAGCATTCAATATTTATTCAGCAAATATGCCACAAACAAAAATTTGTGCCGAGATTGTGGCTCTTATACACATACATACTCAATCTATCTCTTTCGCTCTATCTCGTTTCTCACTTTATCACTTGTTCATCCGTTGGGTTTGGTGGCTGGTTGCCATTAACGAGTGTGATGTATCGAAAGCCAGAAATGTTGCCACATGACATAGCAAAATGTTTAATTCATGCACGTGTGCGAAAATTTAGACAAATACTTTTCAAGTCAACATCAATATCAAGCCAATGCACACAGCAATTTCAGGCTTTGGCCGAGTTACGTTTGGCAAAAGGTTTCATACTCACTCTCTGTCTCTATCATTCTCATATTCTCATTCGTGTTCATTTCACCTCTTTAGCTTTCATCTTCATTCCGGGTTCAGGGTTGTATGCGTGTGGCCAACACTTTTGACATCTATTGCATAGCTTTTCGGTTGCATTCAATCATTCAAAGGTTCCATACAGCCGTCCTCCGGTGTTTGTGTGTGTGTGTGTGTGTGTATCATAGTCGTACAATTTTGGATCGAAAACCACAAACGCAGACACAATCTCTCATACTCGAAAAACCGTTTGAAGTTGAATGAATGGCCAAATAGCTTTAAGCATTTTTATCATTAACACTTGCCGTGTTGATGGCGAACAACATCAGCCCGAATCCATTATATTCTGTGTGCATGGCAATGAAAACGGGAAATTTCACTGTGCGCAGTTTGAACGAGTATGAAAAAAAAACATCAACAACAAAAACAAAAAGAATCCAATAAAATGTGCATAATGTATGTGCTTGTGCTTGTTTTCCAACTAATTCAAATAGTCATCATCGTTTATGACACCTTCCATACCATATGCCATAACGTTTTCTGGCTGATCTTAGCGAAATCATTCTCAAAACCCTCTCGCTCGTGCTCGCTTTTCCTTTTGCTGTCAATCTCCTTTTCAATCTTGTGGCAAAACTAAATAATTTAAAAACTCATCACACAACATTCAACCGAACGTTGAAAAGCCGCCGTCAATTTATATATATGCATATAAATACGTGTGTGTGTGTGTTCTGCAAAGACTGCAAAAGGAAACTTTCAAACCAATGAATTTGAATGAAATGATTAGCCAAGACTTGTAATGGGGATGCATGATTCAAATGATGAGCGGGACTCAAGAGACCGGATAGAGAGGTAGATAGGAAGAATGAGTGAGTAAAATTCGACCGAGTAATCCACTTGGGGGAAAACGAAATGGTTTCATCAATTTGCTTCATGTGAAATGTGTTTTGCATTCGATTTCAAGTAATGGCTTTTGTCCATCTAATGAAAATGAGGCCTCCGGCGCACCGCAAAAACCTTTTGCAATATGAATATCTAATCATACTGCATGTCTAATCAATTACAATTAGCTTCGAAATTTGCATTGTTAGCCTTTTGATGCGTCCCCCGTTTCGAATTATATTTAGACTCAATTTGATAGATACATTGAATTTTGAAAACATCCAAAACAATGCAATGTGCTCTCTAGCCATCTACAACGATTGTTTCAATTGAAATTTTATTCACTCGACTACATGCCTGAATTGCGCATTTATTTTAACACACAACAACATGAACCGTTTCAATCAATGCCATCACAAATCTAATTGTGTTTTCATGTACAATTGCACCACATTACAACCAAAATAACAAAAATTCAATTTGGTTTTTTTTCTTTTCCGCCATGAGATGGCGACGGGTCCAGTTAGTAATTCACTCGTTGTTTTTGGAGTGAAAACAACTATATCGACTCAAAACTTCTTTTCTTTTTTCAAAATGAAATTCTATTTTATTCGGAAAAATCATAATCGATAATATTCGAAGGTGTATCCGTTGTATAATAAAACACAAAATTAGATCGCAATTCAAAATTGAAATCGTTTATAGAAAATTGTAAAGAAAACCCAAACTGTGAATGACTTTCGGCCTTTGCGAAGGCAGAACATTTGGAATAATACAAGAAAATAGTGCTTATGACGTCAGTTTGTAACAAGCCAATTTATCACTTGAACTCATTACAATACGTAAAACCACACACACACACACACACACACACACACACACACACACACACACACAAAACGAACGCACTATGTGTCATGCCAAGCTTTTGAGTTGGGAAAAAAGGTGGCAGATGCATACACATCGAATCGCGTGCGTTCGTAACTGTGTACAACATTATGTGTCGTTTAATCTTGACGGCTTCGTATGAATGATATGATAAATTTCACAAACCTCAAAAATTTATTACCAAACAATTATGAATAATTATTTTCACAATACATTTTAAGTTGAATGTGATTTATGGGTTTCTCATTGTCTTTTCCTGTTTTGTGAAGTGACATTGGCCTCGATTTGACGATTTAACGCGGGCACCCTTGCTTTGCTCGTTTGTTCGTTTGTTTGTTCGTTTTGATGAATTGTATCCATATATTGATATCAATTCATGTGTGACCAAATATATATATATATGGCGTTTGTAAAGCATATAATTTAATATGGTCGTCTGTTCTGTTTTTCATTGAAAAAGATACCGTACATCTTCGAATAATAGCCGTAGAATTTATTTTGAACTATTAACCATCCAAGTGGAATCAGTTTTAGTAAAGTCGCAAAAGTTATTTTTTGAGACGCCCTGCTCTATGCTGTATTAAGAGAGAGAGAGGGAGGGCAAGTGAGCGAACACGATGCTTGAGTGCTGCCAGAGAAACATGACAATTCGGATTTTGAGTGCGAAAAATGATTAATTGAAGTTTTCCACGTTGAACACAAAAACTACAAACATTCGCTTCGTTCCGCTGATTTCAAATGTATTTAGCGATGCAAGAGTGTTTACACGGAATGGGTTTTGTCGACGCATAGCTGACAGAGAACGAGGCATAGTGAGGGAGATAGAATGCTGGAATAGAATTTCTTTCTAATCTGCATTACAATTCAATTCAAAAATGGGTACATCATGGATGTGACACATGTGAATCAAATGATGGCTGTTGAGTAACGAATTAGGAGAATAATGGTGATGAGAAGGTAGTGACGGTAGAGGAAAATCGTAGCTTGTGCATGATTATCTTGAACGAAGTTTAGGGTTAATGCTTTTTTGCCCATTTTTGACAACAATCACTTACTGAGCGCCCGGTTTTGGGCTATGAAAAAAACCACACACACACACAGCACAGTCGTTGTTGCGCTGTCTATCCTCCATTTCGTGTTTACCTCTTTGCCTACATTGAAATGACATGAAAACCTTTCGTTCTCTCGTTTATAACCCGATATTTGGCATGCGAAGCTTTATTAGCCCATCAATGAAGAGAGGGAGAGAGAATTATGATGTATGGGAAAAATAAGCAAATAAATCTAAGTAAAACAACAGTAGGCACAACAGAATGATGGTCGCAAATGAACAATTCTCATTTCACCACAAAAGCATAGCAACGTAATATTCTACTCCACTCCAGATTCATTAATTTGTGATCTCTCCAATCATTTTTAGTATTCTTCGCATAAATATAAAACACACAGCGCAAGTGTTCGACTAAGTCGAACTCTCCATTCGCCAAAGCACCGTCAAAACCAATGTTACTATGAACCGAATAACGTATACGTAGTAAATCGCTCTGGAAAATCCAACTTAAATGTTGTCTTATTAAAAAGAATTTTTTTGAAGTTTTTCTTTTGTCTTAATCCATCTGATCATAGATTTCTGTTTCAACAATAAAAACAAGAATGTTTCATTCTCGCTCAGTTCACTGAACTTAGGCGTACTTTCACGCCATTCTGTCGGATCTTAGTTGGATTTTAGTGACCTGAACTTTGTTGCACTGTGATATACACGAACCTAGCGAGTAAACACCCCATTACGTACAATAACGTTTTAATCAACATTTTTATTGTTAGTCACAGATAACAATTAAACACAAAACCAGAATCGATTTTGGTAGTAAAAAATTCAAAGTTTCGAACCCCAAAGAAGAAAGAAAAGAATGAAGTTAGTACCTTTTACGTTCCATGTACACTGTACGTTTCATGTAAGGGTAAAAAGCAGCAACACCACATACAAATGCATGAATTCAAATTGATGTAGCTACATAGCTGCTCTGCGTGCAAATCACTTTTGATTTTTCCTTAAGCTCAAGCAATACGTGGAAGCAGCTCATAACTTGCACGTAACACATTTTTATTGAAATTTTGATAAGAACTTATGCTGTTGTTCGCGGATGAAAACGAGAGCACTCTCCATTGTAACGCTTTTCAAACAAGCAAAAATGCAACATCGCGTTGACATTCGAAGTGAAAAGAAAAGTGAGTTTCTGTCTTCTGAAAACTGATCAAAGACGAACAAGAGCATAAAAAAACTATGACGTGTCAGGTAAATAGACTTTTATTGCGCTATTCCCACTCATTTTGGTGTGGATTTTTTTTAATCTGAGCTAGTTATTCAATTTCTGTGAGGTAAATATGTATCAAATGCACTACCAACTTACATTTCAATAAACTAGGTAAGTTTCTAGAAAATGCAACAGTTAAATTGCTTGCATTCCACAGTCAAGACATATTTTTCAAAGTGCATTTAAAATCAAAGGACACTTATGTTCATGTAAGAATCGTTATAAATATGAGTCTAGTAGACTTTTAGGATCCATTCTAGGTCTAGCAATTGTCACGAACGGTTAGAATAGTTTCAGTTTGAAAGTATCATTTCAAAAATTGTTGATTCAATAACGAAGTGAGATTTTACTGTCTTAATTCAAGTGTATCTAAAACAGTTTTATCGCAAAGCTTATCAATTGACAGACCGTCCAATGTTTAATTTTTTTTAAACAGTATACGTCGATTATTAATTTGGCGGGAAGGTAATAATTAGTTAGGTGATTTGCGTAGATTTCTCGGGGTTCGTTTCGATGGTCCCCAATAATTTGTAGTGAGCTGTGACCGATGCTTTGATTGTGCTCAAGTTCTGTTCAAAATTTTCATTTGCCATCCTGAAATTTATGGCTGTGGCAGTTATCAATTTTTTCCGATTTTTTTTTACTTTTTTCAAACACTTTAGACTTCTGACGGACACTGTAGATTACAACAACAATTACATAAAAATGAACTCATTTTGATCGCACTTTCTGCGTTATACCATTGCATTCGCTTTAAGCGAGATTTGTGCTGTACAGTCGATTTTTTTTAAATCGCGTTGAAGTTTTTCCTATTTGGAAAAGGCATCAACTTCGAATGGGAAAATGAAACAAGAAGATTGGCTTTAGATAGCTGAAACACAGTTTCGAAAACAGACCAGACACCGAAAGGAATCGTACATAAGAGTTCATTGTTGTTGTTGTTATTATTATTGTCATTGATAACTTAAAATGATGCATTTTAAAAACCAAAAAAAAAAAATGTTAAAACAAATCAAAAATGAATAAAAATCATATGTGTGCTAAAAACCATTTGTTTTGAAGCCTACACTTATTTGGTATGAAGAGAGATGTAGTACAAAATTCACTTGAAAAAAAAAACTTGTCTAACAACACCAAATCTAGTAATGTTTTTCCAAATTCATTAAATCAACAATATCTCATAACAAAAACTACCACCCTTTGTAAACTATAATTGGGGGACTGTTACGACTTGAAAATATCTGCATAAATACTTTCATCTGAAAATGATGATGATGCGGAGGCAGCATCGGTGGAGGTAGATGAAGGCAAAAAAAAAATCGTAACATGTGCATGATTATCTTGAACGAAGTTTAGACTTAATGCTTTTTGGCCCATTTTTGACAACTATCACTCAGTGTGTGCATGGTTTTGGGGTATGAAGAAAAACAACTCAAACAAAGCACTGTCGTTGTTGCGCTGTCTGTTATCCGTTCCGTGCCTACTCTTTTGCCTACATTGATATGACATGAAAACCTTTCGTTCTTTCGTTTATAACTCGATATTCGGCATGCGAAAGACATGCGAAGCAGTGCGTATATGCATTAATCTCGTTGCCGTTCGAAATTTATGTTTTTCATACATTTCAGCTTTATTTCTCTGTTACAAAATATGACATTTACGGATGATGGATGATCGCGAGCCGCAATTTTCCATTGCCAGAGAATTCTTTCGTGTGCAATCGCATGTTGCTCTCACTGTCTCACACCATCACCGTCACCACCGTCGCTGCCAACTGAACCAAGTGGAAATATTTTGACAGAATTGTGGTGGAGGAATTCATACACGCAGCTTCAAGCCCACATGTGAAAATGGTCCGTTTTTCCCTTTCTTTCTTTCTGTAAACGCCGCCGATCGGAGATTAGGCCGCAAACATTTTGCGTTAGTTTATGAATCGCCTGAGGAGCGAACAACGAACAATCAACCATACACTACACACACACACACACACATACACACACGTTTTTGCATTGAAATGGGAGGAGACACGAGTTAGTTGCCATTTGTTATACACGTCATTTTGAAATAATATATTTACAAAATGAACGAGTGACAGTGAATCAAATTACTTTCATTTTTCCATATTTTTTTGTTGCATAAATAAATGCCAAATCGCTTCTTTTTCTCGCTGTTTTCACTGCGTCTTTGAATGAAATAAAATGTTTACCACACATTCCGTTTTTGAAATATTTGATTAAAGATTTGAATCCATGTCAATATAGCCTTTTTTTTATTTTAAATTCGCTCTAAATCTGGGTCTTTAGTTGCAATCGATCTGACTTGGGTTGAAAAAAACTTTTGTGCTTTCGATGCATACCATTCACGCTATTCCGCTCTTATTTGGTGAGTATCTTTCAGAATAGAGAATAGGTATTGTCATCATTACTAATTCCTTTGATGCGACTCATTTATAGATATATATTGTTGTCTATTTACTTAATTTGTATAACGTGTTTGATGCATGAAACTAGCTCCGACTCGGAACATCAGTATTCAGTGTATTTGTCGAAGCTTGATCGGGAAGGCATCAGAACGAGGCTAAACTTTGGCAATAGTTTTACAAAAGCAAATGTAATGAATGAGAGCTCCGTGCGATATTGCGATGAACGCAAGTGTTGTATACGTTGAATCGATAATTTTGTGACATTTTGGTTAAAATTCTCAACTATATAAACCACCGAACCGTAGATAGCCTTTTTACGCATCCATGCACGCTGATCGGATTAACTAACTAGCAAATGGATACTTATGAATCTACCGAACGAAATATTTCGTTGTCATTGTCATCCTTTGACGATAACAACATAAACTACGATAATTTTGCACATAGAAGACACTCACTTTGCGCTTCATCCGAAAAACTCTTCGCAGAACCGAAACAAAAACAAGAACAAGAAATCACCTCACCATCTCTGATGTTCTGTCTCTCTCATTACGTATCACCGTTCGACATTTGCCTTCGATGCTAGTGGAAACACTACACAAAACGATGCAGAGTTCACACTTCATCGTTCAAGCACGCTCAAAACACCAAACGTCTGTGTTTGTGTCAACTCACAAAACCTGCCCAAGCGCATTTACTTGTCGTTTCCTTTGATTGTACATTTTCTCACGCTCGAAATTATTAACAAGAAGGTCGCAAGATCCATGGGATATATAATGCAATTTAATATTTATCTTCTGAACATTTGCATCATGTGCGTCATAGACTCGATTGAAAAGAGAGCAAAACTCTTTTCTTGAAACTAATCGGAATTTTCTTGTGTTTTCTCTAACGAGCTTATGGGAATTTGGCGGAAAGCGCACCCACTTCATACGATACATGCGACATACAACTCAACGCAAGGCGATTCCTTTTCAATAACTCACATTCGTATCGACAATGAAATTTGAGCGGAAAATTCGAGATTTCAGTGTGTGATGAAATCACGTTAAAATCATATCCATCTAACGTATATTGTGATGCAAAAGTGATAATTTTCACGATCCACCATGAAATCAGTGAGCAAAAGATGGAAACAAAAATTCCAACTTTTGAGAAAGAAAAAAACACAAACAAATTGCATGGCCAAAGCATTAAATGCTATGTATATCGTATATGTAATTTAATCATTGGGCCGAAAGTGACAATCGGGGATTGGATCGAAATTTCACTTGATTCACACCAAATTGACAATGACGATGACGATGAGATGCGAGTCTTTTGCAAACATTGCTGTCGATGATGTGGTAAAAGATACTTTTGTGATTGGCGATAATATGATGTTATTGAATACTTTTCGCAAAAAGGGTTACTACGTTGAAACGGACTCGTTACGCGTAGTCTTTGGTTTATAGACGATAAATCTAATTAGCTTAGAGTGGTATTAAAGACCATACTCTCAGGCATAAATAGAGAATGTGTGTAAATTGAGAACGTTCCGAAAATTGCTGACTCTTTACGACTCTTGTTATATTTTTTTTTTTCATGAAAACCGAATCTGAGACCATGCGGTGGAAAATATAAAGGTGTTTTGTGATCTATCATAACATACATCGGTCGCTGTGGACGACGAACAATGACCTTTGAAAGATTATGACGTGGAAATGTTCAAACCAAGGGGCGAATCACTACTGAATTGACTGAAAGTACTAAAAACAACTGAAATTTTTTTCTTGATACTGAAAATTACTGAAAACCGGTTTTCAGTACTTCAGTGTCAGTTTATGCATTGAATACGTATTACGACGTACGTCAAACTATGACACTTGACTTATATCCTAGGGGGAAAAATCATTTTTTTCATCTTTTATATCCGCACGCATCAAGTAATAACTTAGAAATTCAATGGTATGCATGTAAATCCGAAATATCCATGCATATTCAACAATATTCATCGTGAACGACAAATGAATATTACTGAATATACATAGATATGTCAAATTTACGTGTATACGAATGAAAAATAAAATTAATAGTGAATCAATCCTTCAACCGTAAATTTGATTGATTTTGGTAGATAACGGTGAATATTGGAACATTTTTTGTCATTACAGTCTAATGAATATTATTAAATATACATAGATATTTGAGATTGACGTGCATACCAGTAAATTTGTGCAGATTGTATCGTCAAAAAATGTTCCAATATTCATCGTTATCCACCAAAAACCTTCAAAAGTAGTTCAAATTTTCGGTTGAAGGTTTGATTCACTATTATTTTTATTTTTTCAGAGTTATTTGCGTTCTGCAAAATCGCGTGAAGCCCCTAGCTTATATCATTAACACCATACAGTTTAAAAATTGATATTGAGATAGAATTTTGGAAAAAAAATTGAGAAAGATTTGTCTACAAAAAAAAGTGTCAAACTATAAAAATACGACATTCAGTAGTTTGGAAATAAAGGTTGTTTCAACAGGGACGCAAAAAGTTTTCCAATAGGGACAGCATGAACGCTGACCAGAACTGTCAAACTGATATGTCATTTGGAGGCGTCAGTCTTTGGCAAATTTAACCATGTCAACATTAACAAAGGATCAACGCGTTGAAATCGTAAAATCCTACCACAAAAATAGGTCTATTTTTCAATTTCCGAAGAATCAAAATATCATGTTAAAATCTGGCTTTTTACACCTCAATGTGTACACCTCATGTGTTTTTACACCTCAATTTTTCTCGTTTTTTTTTTTTTATTCTTAAAAGTTTTTATCTTAGCTTGAGCCGAAAATTCGCCTCAATAACAAAAGCAAAATTCCGCACCGTTTTTGAGATATAGCCAATAGGCCGTTTTTGGCCATCATGGCCAACTTTGGCCAATTTTACAAAAATGGCTTTGACAATTATTGAGTTTGATACTTTTAAATGACAGCTGGGGACACTAATTGTTTAGCCAGGTCGATTCAACAATGAAATGTCCTTGAAAAACCGTCAAATAATAACTTAATCAGAATTGAGCTTCAAAAATGACAGAAAATTTGTGCGCCAAATGCATAGGTTGGTTACTCAAATCACAAATTTCACAAAATTAGACCATTGTTTTGGCTATTTGGCGATACATTATTTCATCGCGAGTGCCGTAGCTGCGTTTTTAGGTGTGTAAGTCCATATTTAATGCATTTTTTTACCATTAAAAATGCCATTTTTCAACATTTTTTGGTGAAATTTTTCCTCTAAACAGGCCACAATTAAAATGCGCCATACAGGCCGTTTGCATAAAATTCACTTTCATACATAATTGCCATTGACCAAACTAAATAACACAATAAAAATTTGGACAATTGGAATTTAATTTATGTGTTTTTTTTATCTAAAGTTTTTTGCGTCCTTGTTGAAACATCCTTTAAAAATACGCCGAAAAACATTTGTGTAAAAAATCCATTCTTGTTTTGTTCGGTTTTGGTCTGCGTGGTTTCAGAGATGCACTGACATTTTATTTAGTTGATGATACACACATCAATGTCATAGAAATTTTCATTCGACGAAAATTGCCAGACATATATTTTCGACATAAATCACTCTTTTCTGATGTCAGCTTCTTTATTGTGTCTTTAGACTTTTCTAATTCAAATATAAGTGGACTTTTTTTTTTGATAAAATACGTTCAATTTCCATTTCTAATGCTAGAAAACAAACATTAAACACAAGTGTCAAGAAATTTTGACAATACTGAACTGCAATAAAAGTCATATATTTACTAGGCATTGAAAAAACTGAACCGCTACTGAAAATCGATCGCAGGTACTGAAAAGTAATGAAAACCGGTTTTCAGTAGTAATGCGCCCCTTGGTTCGAACCATTTCAGAGCTCACATCAAACTAAGTATCAATCTCAAACGTTCATTTTCAACTCAATACTTCTAAATAATTGAAACAAGTTGATAAACTTAATCTGAATCTATCAGTATTGCTTGGCAATGAGTTTTTATTGCATTATCAGTATTGTTGGATGCTAGAAGAAATGGCTTTGAATTTTTATTTAACCCTCTAGTGCATACGTGAACTTATAAGGTTGGTTCATTTAAACCTATCTATAATGCGAATCATTGATTATGTCACAAAATAATGTATGACAGTTTTCGTTGGAGAACACTAGCGCACATTTCTTTCTCATAAAAATTTTGTGTGCGGTCAACCAGTGTCAATTTATGACAACATTTGTACAAGAAAACGACGTTTCCGTAAAAATAAATTATTTTCGTTTCGTGTCCTGTTTTTGAAACGTGATTAAATCGAATAAAATTATTTTGTTGACCTGAGGAATTTTTTTTCTGCTTATTTGGAGTGTTTTTAACCAAATTCAATTCAAGTTCAATGAATTTTTTACAATTGTGCAACATTTGTCCGTCAATTTGCATACTGTTCTTATAAGTACAGCCATGCAATTTGGATTTCTTTTTGTTTGATATTTTGTGTGCTTGGTTTAGTGTGGAATTTTATTTTCATTTTATTTTAACCTATTTTTATCACAAATAATCCAGAAAAAAATGATATTCACGAATTCCGATGTCAACATCACTCAATTTGCAAGCTGTTCTTATAAGTACAGCTATGCAAATTCGGTTTGTTCATATACTTCGCAATTTCCATATTGGTCGTAAATGCATGACTGTACTTATAAGACCATTTTGATTTTTGCGATTTATTGATAATTCCAGCATTATACCAGATTATGAATATTTTTTTAAGTGCTTATGAGGTAAAATAAGCATGGAAAAAAATTCCCAACTCTGTATAAAATATATGCATTAGAGGGTTAAAAATGGCCGAGTAATAGATTACATGTTATTATAGATTCGCTTGTTGTTTTCGTCATCATCGGAAAATGAGCGTTTTTTATGCTAAAAACAAAACGAAGCTAAAGTGAAAATGATTATTATGATTTTCATGCTTCGTGGAACGCTAACGATCCTTTTGAAGCTCCAAACGAAATATGTATTGCTGTTAATAAATATATATATATATATATATATATATATACATGTGTGAGCCCAACATTCACATACAGCAACTCATTTTCCTCCCGTTTCATCTCGCTCACATACTCGCCGGCTGATACTTCATTCCATGGTGCAGTTGGCTGTGTCGCAGTCTCAGCATTTAGCTCTAGATCCTTTTATTAAGCTTTTCTTCTTGTGCACTTTATATTCAGCTCTCGGTTGGTTGGTCGGTGTGCGCATTTTGTTCCGTTCCGTTCCGTTCCGTTCTGTTTCATGCGTTCCAATGTACTTACTAATTCCATTTACATCAGTGTCACATAATCTCCATGAACCGAAAATACAAAACTCAGTTTTCTTCTCTTTCTCTCGTTCCCTCTTGAGCGCCGCATACAGTTAATGTTCTTACATTCATGGAGTTTATGCTATTTTATTTTGTGTATTGAAGCGCTCATAATTCCATTAGTTTCTTCTTAGATGTTTGTAGTTGCTCTTTATTTTCACTACTGTTGTGCCCCCCTCTATTGCGCGCACTTGAACTTCATACTGTCCTTTTTCTTTGTTCTCCGTTTATCGAAACCGTATTAAATTCTTGGAAATTTTTTTCATCCGGCAGCATTACCCATACTATAACTCAGTTTGAACTTAAATTTAAGACAATTTTTGCACATAATAAATTCGTTTGTGGCATAATAACAAGCCATCCTATTGTTGATCATAAAATTAAAATTCAAATTCAATCACTTCAAAATAATTTCGATAGAATTTATACAGTAAAAAGCAAGAGTCGAAGAAATATTATCGCTGGAAGCAAAAGTTTAACCTTTGCCGCATAAATTGTATTTATGGTATTTTTAGAATTCATTCTAGAATTGCTAAAGAAGAATCTAGCCTAAACACACCTTTGATGAAAAGCTAATGTCATAGTCGAACCAAAAAAAAAAAAAAAACGGATTCATAAATAAGGTTAAAGTGGACGAAACAATTGCATACATCAAAATGGAATTGAAATTGGAATTAGATTTTATACCGTTTGTAGGTGCTTTCAGCCAATTTTACCTAAAGCATACACTATAGCACCGAAGAGAAAAATCATTTGCTTGAAGTTCTATTCAATTTTATGGTGTCATCATCATCATCATCGATGGAACATTTGCGATAACTGCCACCCAATATCGGTTAGGGTTTTGATGATTTGATTCGGCTACTAATGCCGTTATTTTCTTTTTCCATATACGAACTATTTTTTTCGTACTGATATTGACACGAGCAAAAGCTTTGTTGATAACTGCAACCGTATTATTCATTTCTTTTGTTTTCCTCGCCTTTGTTTTGCATTTCATTTTCTTTCGGTAGTGTTATTGCTGCCCTTTTTTCGTTTCTTTTTCGCTTTTTCTCGCTCCATTCTTTCGTTGGTTCGGTGTGTGCGCGCGAGCGGTCGTTTCGATTTTGTATGGGTTTTTATCTATTCTGACCTAATTACAGTTTATCATGTGATTCAATAATCCATACAATTTCGTTTTGTGATTTATACCCTGGCTGGCGCGTCTATATTGCCAATGCATCGACGATGTATTTTGTGGTCTGTAATCATTTTCATCATCAGCCGGCCTGTTTTTTTCTCTCTCTCTATCTCTCATTTTCTTGTTCTTCGTAATTTCTTTCTTTCTTTTTTCGTTCGTTTTCACAATCGGCCAATGGCCGGAATGCAAAAAGAAATTAGCTGCGCCTGTGATTTAGTCGAAAATATATAGCCCATCACGTAGTTTCATTAAGGATTGTGCATTGAAAGTGGTCACGAAGTGCTTTTGTTTTTACTATTATTCACGATTGACGGTGGTTGCGATTCCGTCCGTTTACCTCACCCCGTCCCTCTACTTAGCACATCATTTTTTCAGTGGTATTTTCACAGTAATTTTTCAGCCCATTTTTTATTCGCTTTGTGTGTGACGTTGAATTCTTTGATATAAGAGAGGTTTCTTTTTTGACGCGGTTAAGAGCGTGTTAAAAAGCAGCGACAAACCCTGTTTGATATAGATACGACTGGAAATTGTGTATACTCCATCGATGATGATAAATATGAAGCAATTTACCATTCGTGTTGAAAATCCGTGCTGAAATCAATTATAAATTTTGCATTAAACAAGCATTTGCTCGATACACAGAACAGAAGCCATCAGCGTGCGTTCACGCCAACCGCATTCAAATACAACACAACACATCACACCAGCAAACAGAGAGCAAGAGAAAGCGTACAGAGAAAGCGAGACAGAGAGAACCAAATTAAACAGAACAAAGCTCGTTACAATATCACAGATAGACAAAACAGCGAGAGAGCGAGCGAATCAAGTGGGTTGCCTATCGCATGAATGGATGAAGCAGTGAAAATGCTCGAAGCAATTTATTGAGAGCAAATAGAAAATTGGTTTGCAATGATTTTGCGATGTTTAGACCAAGGCGTAATTATGATTGCCGCACATAAATAACAATAATTGTCTATTGTTTTCACTTGTTAATAATTTGCTGCGTGAATACGCGCGTTCGATTCTGCTGCTTCGCTGAAATAGCGTTCGATGTGCGTATGCTACGGAGAAAAAGAGCGAATCACCTTTGACCGTTTCCACATGGGACTCTGTGTGTGTGTGTGTGTGTGTGTGTGTGTGTGTGTGTGTGTGTGTGT
>NW_022601422.1:1926262-1949266 GCF_009176505.1 Sitodiplosis mosellana
TGTGTGTGTGTGTGTGTGTGTGTGTGTGTGTGTGTGTGTGTGTGTGTATGTCATATGTCAGTTGGGTTTCCGTAACAACGAATATGAAGGTTTTCGCAAACGTGTGCAAATAATAATTCGTTGTGTTCAGTGAACACACGGTGCGCACGGATCAACCAACAAATATTGATGATTTTTGCACAGGTGGCGATAAAACCAATTTTTTTTCCACTTCTTCATTATTGGGAGTACAATCACCGTGCGAGCATAATGGATGAAAATTGAATATCTAAAGGGGAATGAATGACATGTCGTTGAATCACGTGGATTAAAATGAGTTTCAGTGTTTTAGTTTACTATTCGAATCGATCTGAAACTTTATTTTGTTTCATATTTTTGTTAGACGTTTCTATTAGTGGAATAGCAGTTCAAGTTGCTAGAAGATATGAACTAAATTCAAAGAATTACTCATTTTTGCGCTTTATGGATTCCTGTCAAGTGTGTGTTCGTAGCTAAAGACGTGATTGTGTTGTGATAAAATATGCCATTGCCATTGCCAGCGCTTAAGCATCTTTCATACTAAACAGTTGTAATCATAGAACAATCAAACGTGAATCATAGCCGATTAATTTCAATATGAAATTATTTTACTCACTGAAACCTGGCGCGATGACATTCTCTATATATAGTTTGAAATTCTTATGTTTTCCCATGCCATGTTACACGGGCCATATTATGAAAACCAATTTCGTTGTCGTCGACATAAGACACGCGTAACGAGGCTCACGCGCATTAATTTTACGTCTATCACACATATGAATGGAGCAGACAACGGTCGGGCAGCACATGCCGAATGCCGTAACGCGCTTCGATATCAATTTAAAACTCAAATCACTCGAAACTCTTTGAGGCACACATCAAAATTGTAGACCGAAATGTACACGATGAAATTTCATCATTTCCCGGGGAATAAACATTTATTTTTCATCCGTGCGCTGAATTATTGTCCAGACGGACCTATTTTTGGAAATCATTTCGACTGTCTTTGTCACCTCTGAATAATATGTGATTGAAATTTGTGAACGAGATTCGACATCGACGGCAATTTCTACGATAGAAAGTCATAAATGTGTCAAAAATGTTCAACATTTGACACAGTTCGAAAATAGAGATGAATTTTCCGTTCCCGAAACAATCGTTCGCAGGCCGTGCGCTCGACGAAAACGAAAAAAAAAAAACGTAAATAATCAAAAGCATTGAAATTATACGGATTGATATGAATGCTGTCAAAAACTCAGAACAAATAATTGTGAAGTGAAATGCGCGAGAGCACACACTCCATTTCTTCTCACCATCATGTCAATCGTCACTAAAATTTCAAAGACACACACAGCGAGCCAAATTTTTTGAGCCCGAGCAAAACGAAGTTTTCCATTTCCAACAGTCGTTCATACATTTATAATGTGATTTATTTTTAAAATTGTGTGGAATTTGCCAGTTGATCTCTCTGTTGTCTTGATTTTACCTTTTTTCGCCGGTATCCACACCACTCAACTGAGCGTTTTTCATTTTCCAGTTTTAAGTTTTGTGTATGTTCCGTGTCACAGTGATGCTGACCCCTTCACACATCTCCATATCAATTGAACGAAGCGAGAGCCTAATGTTTCGGATGCCAATTTTGGATTCTATTTTTGGTTACATATTTATTTAATATTTAACACACCAAAATGGAGAGTGGTGACAGTAACAGCAGCTGTCACTTCGATACACACGACAGTAAAATGGATTTAGAAGAAAAAAGTTATACCGAATTAGAAGCAGGAACAGAACAGTAAATGAGAAAGAGCAAAAGACTTGAATCCGATCATTTTGTCACGGAATTAAGAGAACATGATGCCCAATTTCAAAAGTCATTCAACATTTTCATTATTCAAACGACACTTTACTGTGTCAGAGGTGTTAATTGATCGGCCGGTTGTAAAAGTTTGCTGAAGAAATTAGCGTAATTGCCAGAAGGAACCCCAGTCTCATAATAAGAGACTCTCATTCAGATTATTTTATGTCAAATCACATGCGCATTGCACATAAATTCATTTTGAAACCATGTTATAAATAGTTCAACGGATAGATATGTGTATATATGATGACTCGACGCTGCATTTCGATGAATGCATCTCAAACCATATGAGATCAAAGCAAACAATTAAGTTGGAATGACATCTCCTGCCGTAGAGATTAATGACACCACAAATATGCAATTAACCTTGCTTCTTTTCACATGTCAAATAAAAGAATTTACATTTCAACGATGTCAAACAATATGCTACCCAAATGAACATGGACCATGATTTTTGTCTGGAGATAAATATAACGATAAAATGTTGAAAATTCGTTGACATAAAATGAAAAATCCCGATGAATTCAACACACAAACAAAATTTACAAAACGAATGCTATGTTTCTTTATGTGACTTATCCTATGGCCTTTTGTATCACTTGTTCATTCTCGATTAATCTTCTTCGTTTTTTCAGCTTCGAATTATCATTTATTGAATTTTAATGTCTTTCAAGAAAAGCGATTTTTTTGGAAGGCAAATGCCAGGCTCGAGCTAAATAAAATACACAGATGGTTTTAATCTGCTACCAGATTTTCAATGTTGCAAAATTAAAAAAACAAGAACAATTTGATGTATTGTCAGTGCGTAGAAGTTCAAATGGATTCTCTTTGACCAAAATGCGGGAGATAAGAAGAAAAAAAAGAGGTGAAATAATTCACTTGAATCAAAATGTGTGTATAGTTGCCAGTGAATATTTATTACAGCTGTTGATCGCTTTAATTTAAATCGTTGTCTACATATCAATGTACATGTACACCACGATACCATTGAATACGCGGCACATGACATTCCGATACATACATATTGAATATGCAATACGATTGAATGTAGCACGTTAAACGGTATAAACATCATTTAGCGGTGGTTTTCTCCCCTCATGCAAAAACGCACTTGATACCTCGTTCGCCCCATCGCGCATCACACACCAACACACACACACACACACACTCACTCACTCACTCTTTTGTGCACTTGAAAATTGTCATTGCTTTTGTTGATGTTAATTGTCTTCAGCAAATTTGGTAAATAAATCGTATCCAGTTTAAGAGGATTATTAATTATGAATGTTGGTTATGTTGAAGTTTAATTTAGAGCCAATATAATGAATAATGGTTATTAAGTTATTAATTTACATGTGAAACCGATATGGCTGGAAATTCGGTTGCGAATCGCATATACGAACATGTAAAGGCCACTTTACCGAAATTATAACCTGTTCGACACAAAGCCACTGATTGGTTGGAATATGATTTGCACATTTTTTCTACTGCTGCTGCTGTTGTCCGATGTCGATAATAATTTTTGCTGGCTACAAATAATTTTCGCTGAACTTCATTTGCATTTATGGCAATTACGATTGCAATTGCAATCGCAAGTGCATAACTTTTATGGTAAATGGACCATTTATCTTGATTTCCATCCAATTCATTGTTCTTTTCGTTGGAAATATAACTCTTTTTTTTTTCATTTCGTTCGGCTCGCTTCCAATTGAATTCGATTGATCGGGGCGGCTGTATTATTCGATCGAAAAGGTTGAATTTCAATACTTTTCATTGTGCCCATGCACATACGCGCTCGATTACCGCGACAGAAGTGGGTTTTTGATTCGAATATTGAAAACGAGGTATCTTTTTGTCTGTGTGCACATGGAATATTCCATTGATTTTAGGCTTTTTTAGTGCACGCACCAATCTCTCGTCTCCCACCCACTCTCTCATTTTCTCACATTGAGTTCACTTGACGACACAAATTGGGGATGGGTAGAAAAATGTGTTTTTCATTTATATCAATAAAATTTTATGTGTACAATGCAGCAGCGATGTGTGTGTGTGTGTGTATTGCAACAACAGCCGACAATGGTTCAGCAAGAAAAACGCTCTTTCACTCTCGGCCTCCATTATATCGCCGGGTGCATGGCCGCAAAAACATTCTCTCGGCTATAAAACACCAATTATACATCCAACGTAAAAACATATGTAGTCAACGATGGCGGCAGTGGTGGCCGAAGCCCATATTGTTGATTGTTTATTGTCTTCACGTTTTTATTTGCAAAATGAAAATATTTTTTAAATTGTGTGTTGATCATAAAATTTTAGGAGTTTATTTGTATGATCATTGTTATCGCATGATTTGTTCTGAACAGCGTAAAAAAGTCAGAATGGTGAATGCTCACGTGAAATGCACGTGAATAAAAATCAAAATAAAACAAAAAATAAACCGTAACTTTTATATCTTTTACCTACGGAAATTAAATAGAAATAATTCCATTTGAATATTTTACATACATAGACACACATCGATATGCATACCACCGAATGCAGCGAATGCATTTTTGCGGTGAAGCGAGAGAAAGCCATCAACATTTTGTCGGCCATAAAATTATACGAATTTTCGACAAACGAAACACCGTCACATGACATATTTTGGCCACGAGAGTAACGGGGTTGCTCCATTTTACTTTGCAGCAGCGCTATAATCGGCAATACGGTTATTACAAATTGGATGGCCGAACAATCCAGCATTCATTTACATAAAACATTCGCATTTTGCAAACTACAACGAGAGACAGAGGGAGAGAGATAGACAGTAATCATTTGCCTATTGAAATTCGTCTGCATCCTCTATTCGAAATCAATTACCATGCAAAATGTGCACATGCTTCGATGCGGTATAAAACACCAATTTCTCTCCTTCTCTTCTCCGCCTATCGAGCTCATTCTATTAAATCATCGACCGAATATTATCCAAAATGAATGAAATCGATCGAATCACGAAACATATCAGCACGTATTTTCCATCAGAATGTAAATTCACTAAAACTACTCCGGTTTGTGTTGTTAGGTCAAGGGACTCATTCTAAACTGGGTAAATTGCTTTAATTTTTGCAACATAAAATAATCTTACATTTTAACCGAATAATACATTTATTACCTAATGGACGGCAATCGCAACTTAACCGCATCGCAGAAATCGCTGCAAATAGAATATTTTATGCAATTGCATTTGATAATTAACATGAATTTCAAATATACAAAATCAATACGATTAGCATTCATTTGAATTCAACCACACCAAATATAGAATTTTACCATCGAAAGTAATTATCCTATTTGGAAAGTGGAAAATTGAATTCAACTATTTTTACACCGCTCCAATCTAGAACCGAAGGTCCTGCATCTAAGCGTCTGACAGCTCATTTCTAGCGCTACGAGACAAGTGTCAAAAGTTGTGACACAGATCGTTCAACACAGCAAAAAATAAAAGTCTACATCTGGGCATTTTTTCAGCTAAAGACTCATTCAGCCGATATTTCTGCTAGTACCTTGAGCTACAGGCGAAATTCCGCTTATAATCTAGTCGGTATTTCGTCTGAAACTCTGTTTGCTAGGCAAAATATAGGACTGGGCACCTCTACCAGTCGAAATTCCGCCTAAATCTGGACATTTATTTTTGACTGTGAATGTATTATTGAATCTTTTTTATATTTGTTAATAAAGTAGACAAAAAAAAATAAAAATGTCACGAATGTGCAAAATTTATTTTTGTGAGAGCGTAGCACGTGATAAACATCAATTTTATAAGTAAAAACTGTTTCTTTCATTACGGAACATTGTTGATGCGTTCAATTTGTCGCGTTCATGAGTGCGTCTAACGACGTAAAGAATTGAAATGAACTTCACTGAATGCGCTCATCGCAAATTCGTGTTTTACTTTGTTTTGTTAGTGTGGTGCAGGGGTTGTGGTTTGACGTTAAATAATCGAGACTATGGCGGTGTATTTGAGATTCTGCTGAGTACTTTGACATATGCGAAATATTTCAGACATGACGAAGTTCCAGCTCCACACTTTTTGTTTCTTGCGCAATTGTATGAATTTTGAAGATAAATGTGAATTTCTGCAGATTTGTGAAGATATTTTCAATATCAAAATGCAATATGGTGTCAATAGGCACGCCCGAACTGTCAAATGTTCAAAACTAAATATCGATGGATATTTTGAATATAGTTGTCGGGCTGGGCTGCCTTTTTATTAGTCGAAAACTGTTAAATTAGTTCTGGTTGTCAAAAACATTTCACTCTATTTAACAGAAGAATCGCACATCAATTTAACGAAACCAATTATCATCGATCCGAACACTGAGTATGGTATTTATGTCGAGCCAAAAACAACGGAATCGAAAGCATTCGCGGTAGAAAGTTCCTAGATAAAATTTGGTCAAAAGGAAAACTTGTCACTCTTTGATATTCCGATATGAATGAGATAAAGAAAAGAGTCGCACGAAAGGACAATTTGATAAAGTAATAAGCGGCCTTTCCCTCCACATAAGCGAAAAAAAAAAACCGTCCACACTCACAAAATTGCAAATGACCATAAAAATTATTTCCGGAACGGAATAAAGGGACTTGATAATTGTATTGCGTATCGGTTGGTAATGACGACGAATGAACGAACGAACAAGAATCATGAACATTTGTCATGTATTTTGTTGATATTAACTCGTTGGACTGCCGAGAGCTGGTCGTAATAAATAAAACACAATATGCGCTATTGACCCCTTCAGAGAGTGCGGAAGGTCTTTTTTGCCTCTCTATCGTATCTTTTTATCTTTTTCTCGTAGTCGAACTACCGTCGCTCTAACACAGCGCAACATTTCTTGATTCTTGTTTCTTTGCTGCTGCTGCTGCTGCTGTTGCTGCTGTTACTTTTTTGACAAATGATCCGACACACTCAAGGCACCCTTTTCTCTACTTCTGGGAAAGATTTTTTATTTCCCGTTTTACATCCGGTTTTTTTCTTCTTCTTCTTCTTCTTCTTGCTGGACGAACGTTCATTCCAATAATTCATCGGCATTTTTTGCTCGTTGCTGTTGTTGCTTGGGAGCTTGTTCCCCTTGTTGCGTGTGTCATTTTTGGCAATCGATGGTTCTAATGACTTTTCCATTAAATCAAAAAGGAAAAATTACTAATGACTGATAAAAAACGTTCAAAACCCATCTCTTCGCAGAGCTCTTGTGCACATCTAAATGATGTGACAGACAGAATTTTTTGTTTGTTAAACGTGTAGATAAGTTGACAAAATGCGCCTGAATGCGATTTTCTTGACATCACAGAGCGCAGTCTTCACAGAGCGCCTTAATGATGACCAATTATGTTGGTGTTCCCATTTTGTTTGAGTCGTACGAAATTCGTAGTGCGAATCAAATGGATCAATTGTCGATAGAAAAAAGGGAGAAAAGTTTGGCTTTGGATTCATTATTAGGTAATTTGATACGTATTGATTGCTGCATACTGTGATTGCACATCGTACGCTGGTTGCATTCGGTATATTGTGTGCATCTAACTCGTGCAAATTAATCTGCTTATGCAGCACACTTTGAATAATCACCACTTCGAAAGTTGGGAATTATACGGCAACAACATTGTCATAGTATAAACGCCAAACAACTACGTCCCCGTCGTCAAATTGCATCGTTACTGTAAGTGTGTGTGTGTGTGTGTGTGTGTGTGTGTGTGTGTGTAGCACACAATAAAAATTCACTTGAGAATTTTTGCATTGATTTTGTCAATGGTTCAATCAAATTACGTATGGAAATTTGGGTTGTTTGCCAATGTCGATTCGATACAAAAGGCAGCAATTGTGTGCCTGGGGTATTCAACGATAACAAGGAAACGAGAGAAAAAGTGAGGGAGGGAAATTGGCTCTGTCAAATGTTGAACGCATGTTGTGGCCTTCATTTCAGTTCATTTAATGTGCAGACGCCGCATTCCTTTGTCTGCTGAAGACAGTGCGACACTTGCAATTAAATTCACATTTCATTTCCTCAGGAAAAAAAAAAGAAGCAGCAATGGACCACATTGGATCCCTTCGATATCAGCGGATTTCATTTGTAACGACAAGGCCGATCGGATTTAGTTATACTGAGAGTATAAGCATAAGATCTAGTCTAGCTTAGTTCAAAGGTAATAAAAGTACATCTCGCATACATTTGACGAGTGCATAGCTAAAATAAACTCATGTTTCGAGACATGCACCAATCAATTTGTTTTCGAGTTTGATTTTACTTGATGCGAAACATAATTTGAAAGTATTAAGCTGTTTTGTCCTTCATCCGTATCAGAACAATTCAAATAAGACCTATAAAATAAAGCAAATATTAATTTGAATTCATTGTGTCTGTACGAAAGAAGCGTAATGGTACAGAGTCAAACGCAACGTATGGTCTTTATAATAATAATAATAATAATAATAATAAATGAGTTTTTTTTTTTTCGAGAGGAAGCACCAGATGTGAATATTCTATTTAATGAATTGACAAACAAAACGTTCACAAGGTAATTGCAATTTCCACATGATTCCATTGCAATGCAAGTTTCGTTCCTTCAACAGTACACTTGTTTATTTCTATCGACACACAGACGACAGTGGAAAAAAAAATACCTTTCGTTAGTTCAATAAGTTCAAATCGGTGGGTTGAGCGACAATGACATTGGAATTATACAATAAAAGGAACCGTGACAAGTGAAGTCTATCTTTTATCTTCTTCGTGCTTTGGCAATTCAGGCGATGTTGTCAACGTTGTTAGCGTGGATTAGGTTGGATTTGGTACACTCGCTCTATGTCTCTTGCTTTGTCTCTCTTCAGATTATGGTTCTCAATCTCGTTTGCATCGCACACACTTACACATACAGAGTATAGATGAGACAAAGTGAGAAAGAGAAAGAGCCAACGTAATGATTTTAAGTCCAGCTTAAAAATAAAGAAACCTCATCCACTCAGAAGATTTGAGCGGATGGAAAACTGTGCGCTTCGTGAAAAGTGGAAATAACAAACAGCAGCTGCTGCCGTACATGGCTATCAGCCAAATTTTCAATATATTTCAAATGCAAGATGCGAGTAAGAACACACACACACACACACACACACAGATTTATTCACATGTTAGACTGACAGAACGAGAGCCCGGTTTAAATCCATTACAAATAAGACAGCGTCGACACATTGTCGATAGGCTTTAAAAAAAAAAAGTTGAACCAAAAAAACTGCACACTCATTCGTTTCCCAGTGTTGTTGTTGTTGTTGTCGTCGCAATTTTCCAATTCGTATACAAAGCAAAATAAATTGTTATTCCAGTCAATTATGCAAAGCAATGTCGTTGATGTTGACATTGGCATCCAACATCGGAGCCGCACAAATAAGACAAATGCGCTCTTCGAATGACAGCACATATCGCAGGCGGGAGCATGAGACTTGCTCCAGCAAGCAGGTGCCACTGGCACATTCGATCACATTAGTATCCGTGAACAGTGAACACCCGTCATCTCTGCTAAATAGAAGTGGCAAAACTGAATTTTTGGAAGGTTTCAGATGAATTCAGGTGATTTTTAAAGGTTCAAATGAAAATTTGTTGGTTACGATCAAAAACTGACGATAACTAATTTCAAAATTGCATTGTAGTATCAAATGCGAATCATTCGCAATTCAAGGTCATCGCAATTCAACACCATGAACGTAAAGGGATCGATTATCGGAAACGAGTGGATCCTAACGGCAGCACATTGTATAAGGTATTATTTAGAATCAAAGACCAAACCGAACAGAAATCTAATAGATTTCGTTATTGCTGGATAAATGTTTCGGGGCTTTTAGTATTATTTAGTTACATCATTTTTCGGTTTTCGCCGATTAGGCACTTGTACAGGCGATTCTGTTGGACCGTTGATATATCGTAAAAAACTGTTTGGCGTCAATTCAAGAAAAAGTGGCACTAAGCGTACTTTTTGCAATTTGAAAGGAAAAATAGCTATCGAGTGGATAACGAAGATATCTGGAGTAAAACCGAAATAATTGCGCGAAAACGATGGCTCGCTAGCCAGGCATAAACATTAACATTTTGTGCAAAAATCTGAAATATATGCACAAGATAATTATAGTGCATTGGGTTTTATTTGTGCATTAGTTGTGCATTTTAGCGTTACCTTTGAATAGGGATACGAGATATGCACATTTGCCGTTTATTTTTCCCATTCATATGTAAATTGCAATGCATTTCTTTCGTCGCAAGAAATACTAATGAGACACAGTTTCTCAATTTGATATTGTGACTATTGAAATCAATTATTTCGGTTATTAGCATGCCATTATGTTTTTCGGCTTCGAAATGTATATAAATGCCAAGTGGAGACCTTAATGGAATAATTTCACCACATATACGACGTTAGTATGTATAAATGTTGATTCTGCTGATATTTCGGTTTGCGAACACATTTATACCGAAAAATAAAAATACAATACTGATTTCATTGACCTTTTCTTATAACCATTGGGATTTTTCACCTGGTCGTTCGAGATTTCTGATGTGATCAGTCAAATTCACAAGAAGTTTAAGAGAAGTGGTCGAATATTAGAATAAGAGCATGGCCAAAACTATCTCGTTGCAGATTGGTTGTGAACGACATCTTTACCATGATTCAATATTGATTTCAAGTTGAAAAGCCCACAATAACTGATTTTTAAAATAACAAACCATATGGATTTTGCATATAATCCGACGTACGAGCGGAGTGGCAATAAAGATCTAGAGGAGTGGCAAGAAAAATCAATCTATGGGAAATCGTTTATCCACACAACAAAACCATATATACAATTTTGATGTTTAATTTTTGTGCTACCCATGCATGAAAGATACATTTTATCATTGAAACGTCTTTACTAATCGAATATCTTTTTTGTTGGCGTGTTAAAATGGTTGACGATGTGTGGTGACATGAGGTGAGCTGAATGAAGGCAGTAATTTTCGCCCGCATATACACTTCAAAATGAAAAGTATTATATTGTACACACATTGCAGATGTGCATATTGTAGTAGTACTTCCGGTATACAATCTCATTTCGATATGTTTCGTGTTCGTGGATTTATCTCTCTCTCTCTCTCTCTCTCTGCCTTTGCATAATTTCAAATTTTTTATTCAGTTGACTGCTGCCGAACTGATTCAAGACTCACCGATGTCACATGCATTGCTCTGAAATGGAATTGCAAACAAAAGTGAAATGGAAAAAATATTCCATGCTATAGCATAGATTCCCTGCGTCTTTGACTCTCTTGTTGAAGCGCATGCAAAATCATCATCATCTCTATTTTCGGAAGCGATTTTCTTGTATCTTTTGTCGTCGCTGATATTCGGCTGCCCTTATAGATATTTTTACGTTTGTTTTTTTTTTTTTTTCTTTACTTTTCTCCTTTTTTGGGAAAAACGTTGAAAGCCCGAAAAATGGGATACGTGCAGTCACATGTGATATAATCTGCTGTTAGATCCGAAGTCGAATTGATACACGCACGAAATCCACCACCGAATATGTGGAATAGAAAGGCAAATATATATATATACATTATACACAGAGCTCAGCTCAGCTCGTTTAAGTTCACCTCTCGAACAAACATGGATAAGACGAAGGAAAAATGTTCGGTGCGTGTGTTGTCTGGATATCATTCAAAAAATAGCTCAACATTAACATAGATATACCATTAATAATGACAAAAGAGGGTGTGTGTACCGTAGTCGAATGCAGAAAAAAAAAAGAAACAGATAGATATGTGTATAGAAGAAAAATAAAAATATGGCAAACGAGCGAACAAATGAAATGAAAAGAGAAGAAAAGGAAAAAGAAAACCCCTTTTCCTTCTTTGTCGACTTTGAGCGGCGCAGTTCGCTGTAAGTGTGCATTTACGGAATCGTTTCTATAAATGCTATATTGACGGTAATCATGCTCTCTGGGCATTAAAATACATTTTTTTCGTTGCTCGTTTTGTGAATGTGTGTGTGTGTCGCCTTCTGCGCGGATTTCTTTTCCGCATTTTCGTGAGTTGCTATTTCCAGTGCTTTGCTTATTGTATTTATTCAGTGTGCAAGCTGAATGCCCACATTGAGCATTGCATACATTGTAGCGCTCATACTCTCACAATTTGACTGTATTTCACTCTTTCTATCTCTCCCTTTCTCACTCACGACATCAATAATGTCATTTCACATTCGAGTCTAGATTTAGCCACAGCCAACATATAATGCAACACATGCCAACAAGAGCCAGAATATCACACTCATATTGCAGATACAAAAAAAAATAGAAGAAACATTTAAGAAATTGTGCACTTGTCCTTCGCACCAAAACGCACACAAAGCTACAGCGAAAGCGGACGACGAAGAGGAAAACGAGAAAACGTATACCGAAAGAGATAATCATCAATATTGAGACAAGTCCGGATTCCGGATCCCGAAATACTAAAAGGAAAAACATAGAAACATATTTTATGGAAATGCGATGGATTCCAACTTTTCCATGTGTGTATGTTGTTGTTTTTTGTGATTGTGCCTGTATGTATGCTCCGACTCATTTCCCATTCGTTTGCTTCGACATTTTTATCGTTCGATAAAATAAAGCATTAAACATACTTTATGCTTTATAAGCAGCCGTCTATTTACCGAAAATGGCATTTATAAAGAAATACAGTCCGGAAAACGAACAAGAGAAGAAAGAAAAAAAACAACAACGACAGCCAAATACTACTGCATAACTGTTCTCAACACAGTTCACTCTCGCATACATCTTCTCTCTTGTCCTAAGCAATTGCGCTCAATGTGTTACTGTCGGCCGATGCCACATTTTGTGCCAGTGCCACTTCGATCCCTTTCGCACATGCACACAAAACATCGCTCTGGCCCATACATATTTATGGCCATGCAATCGACAAACATATAAAAAAGCAAATGCGTGAATCAATGCAAATATTTAGTTCCCCAAACATTCGTTACACTCATCGTAAAAACGCATAAATTTAACAATATAAAGGAAGAAACAAAAAAAAAAAATACCCATACGATTTTACAACGAGAGACAATATAACAAAAAACACGTAAAAATCTCGAAAAGAAAGCTGACAGTCAATGGCATCAACAATATAACAATCGATTGAGATTGCCACAAGCAAATTTTTTTCTTCTCCTGCTTATAAATGATTATTACAGACAATGAATGAAAAACCTTGTGAAGCACTTGACTTCCTATTTATTTGTAGCTCATTTTCCGAAAGAGAAGAAAAAAACATGTTGCTGTCTCTTGCGTATTTTTCATGAGTCGATTTTCGATCTTAACGTGAATGTTCAATTAATTCCTTGAATTACCGCAAAATAGAAAATCCGAAATAATATTCGTTAAATTTTTTTTCTTCTTCTTTTCATTCCAGGTAAGCGGGAGTTTCTTTCTTGCAGTGGAGGTTCAGATCATCCTGTCCATGCGCTTAATTTCGAGCATTTATGGAGATTTAATATGTGTTTTGTTCTGGTTTTGAGTCGGCTATAAAATTGAGGCAACATGAAAAAATTTGGGTCATAATGAAATCATTATCGTTGGTATCATCTAAACGAATTTTATCATCAGCTCATCTCATTGAATTAACCACCTTAGTATTATCGAAATTTGAATCATATCTTCAGCCCTAATGGAATTACAAAATGACTGAAATTACTGCGGCAAAATACAATTTGTGTTCTAATTAAATTAAAATCCGCTCGAAAGGAAGAGGAAAAAAACATTATCCAAAATACTCGGCTAGCCAGCCCTAATATTATTCCGTTTTTTTTTCCTTTCAATTAATGCAATACATTTTAATGGCATTTCTCCGACTTTTCATTCGGTTTGATGTTCGATATTTATGGTATAAGCTTATTGATTTTTCACCTTTTTTTTGGCTGTCGGTGCCATTGATTCAATCCTTTTGAACGAAGGGAAAAAAATTACAAAAAAAGGTCAAATAACTCTTTTGATATAATCTATATCACGCGCGCGCTACGTAACCTTTGCTGCAGGTACCGAATTTTCATTAATCCGAGCAAATACCGATTTAGCCATCGGTCTTATTTTGTCGACCGACTCATCAAACGGGTAAGTGGCAAACACAAACGCGACACACAAAGCACACACACAACGAATGGGTGAATATGATTAAAATTAGTTCATCGTTTCCATTCGTGTTGATATTTGTGAACCACCGCCAGTGCATTAAATATACACAACAAAAATTAAAATTTGATTTATTTTCGTCGAAAAATTCAGAGCAGCACTAATTCAATAGACGAATGTTTCAGGAATTTCTGGGAATTATAAACGAAAATGTCGAAAAGTTTTGCTCGAATTTATCAGTTGGAAACAAATTTGATTATTCTCGTTACTCCAATGAAATTCAAACGCTCACACATTTTAAAAAGTAAATTTATTTGTGAACATTTGAAATACACTAGATTTCGATGACCATACAAATGGGGAAATCTTCGAGCAAATATCGATTGTGTTGGTTTTATAAGCAAGAAAATTTGTATAATCGTTTTCAAATGTTCGTCATGAACATTTTCAACAGGGTTCCTTATCCCTCTTTGTTCCCCGCGTGTTTTTTCTATCGTGCGACGGCCACTGCATCAGTTCGCTGAGCGAACTTCGCTCTTTGATCTAGAAGCTATCCCTTGAGTGTATGATTGATTGGTTGATCATTGATTTTCATCGGATTTGATTTATGCTCCATCAAACATTCATCCCCAATGTTTTACGTTAACCGTTTGTCATATCAAAGAACAAATTTTCTGCACAAAATGTTTTTCGCTTTCGTTTCTGTAGATGAAACGAATCGAACTAATAGCTTACGGTCGGAAATTAATCTGACAGGCGAAGTGCTTTTAATAAGCCTTGATCTACAAAATAATCTTGAATATTTACAAAATAGATGCTATTAATACCATTTATGAATGCAAAAAAAACGTGGTGATGGAATTTCAATGATACACACCTTCTGTTCAGAACTTTGTTCCCCTCGTGCAGTAACTGAGCTTCGGTCGACAATATGATGAGCCACTCAAAAGCAGTTGCATTAAAAATGCAAACGTACGCTGAGCATTTTTCATATGGCCGGACGATATATGAATCTGTTGTTTTGTACAGAATGAGCATTATGCCTTAGTCTATTATGCAATTTATCCATGCATATCCTTACTTCAATAGTAATTATTATAATAAGCAATGAATCCAATAAGCACAACAATGTCTCTTAAAAAGTTTACACGCAAAGCACTGTTATCTTCTGTATGGTGCTTTCTTCATCTTCTTATTCTGTTGTTTGATGGCGCAAAGGCTTTTCGTTAAACATATCTGTTTGCATTTGATTGTTTCGACATCAAACGGAGACTTGAGCATTCATTTCATACGATTGTGAGGTGAATGCGAAAGGAGTGCCAGAATCCACACAAAATACTAAATAATATTGTGGTCGCAGACAATAGTGTATTGCTTATGTTTACTCTTACAACAAAACAGGGTATGAACAAAGAAAAAGAAATCAGTTGCGACAGACGGAGAAAAAGACGAACGGAGAAAAGTGGCAGCAGAAATAAACAAATGCATGTGATACAAATGACTCGAACGATTGTACAATGTACATTGTATAAGAGTGATTTTTCCTCGACTTTTTCATATCTCTTTGTCGTCTCAGTAAGTTGTGTTGACGTTCGGGTGTGTGCGTTTTTTTTTTCTTTAGCTTTTTCTTCAATGTATGAAGGTATGTGAGTGTGTTGGGAAGATGAATTGGGACAAAGCATAAGAAATACTGAGATGATATAAGAAGGAAATGATATTATGTAAGAAGCAACGATGATAAACTGAAATGTAATGGAATTTTCATTCGACATAACAGCAGCAGCAAGAATTATTTGCACACACATATACACACACAATCCCAATGGGTGAAATGGTACAAAACGCTTTTCATTCGTTTTCTAATTTGACGGCGAAAAAAAATATAAATGCGAAACGGTATGACAATCAGAAAATCGATAAAACCATTTGACATGCACTTGCAGCAATTTCAACTTCAATCAACTAATAGTGTATGTCATACACATTCGTAAAATGCATGTACAAACGCACACTCAGTGTAGACCAACCACTGGGTTCCAATCGATCGAATGGAATCGCTCGTTTGCAAATGCCTTGCAATTTATTGCAAGATCAAATGTTGGCATTCACCGGAGAAAAGAAAAACGCGCCAAATGAAGGAACGAAATAAGGCGCCCATTCTTCTCTATCGTCTTGCTTCTTTTTCATCGCTTCAACCAAAAAAAAAAAACACTCCGTTCGATTCGGTTTTATGCGATTGCCGATGGCTTTCTTGCTGCATTCGCCGATTATTTGGCCATTCGGTTTGATGCGTCTTTTTCTTTATAGACATTTTGATTTTGATTTTTTTCCATTATCATCGATGCTGTTGCTGTTGCAACCATCACATTCTCACATCTCTTTGTGTGTTCGTAATTTTTTTGGCAACAATATTTGCTTCAAATTAATGAAATTTGGCATACAAAATGAATATTTTATTGTAAGCCATTCAACGGCATTTTTATTCGCTTTGCAAATTGCATTTGTCGTATCGATGCAGTAGCCCATCGTCATCGTCGTCGATCAACAAAGTCATTCAAATGGTAAAAATAATAGCCGTACTTTGTAAACATGTAGTAACGAAAACATCGCATTTCTCAATACATTCGGCCAACTTTCTTGCTTGCTCTCGATGGGTTTTCTTTTCAGCTCAATTTATTTTGATTGATCGCAACATTTTCAAACATAACATTGACGTTAGAATTGTTGAAATGATTTTTTTCATTGTTCTCTCAAAGAGACCACTATGGGGGAGAAAATGTCAGTGCTCAAATGCAATAAATACATCGAAACGTATAAGAGAGTCGAGAGTTTCAACAGCAATAATTATTTGAAATCGTTTGGATTTTATGTGTATGGAATTGAAAATGGACGATTTTTAAGCCATTTGAAAGAGCGCAATAAAACTTGGAAATATTCTTGCACATTATTCTACTTCTTCGACCGATTTTTTTTCCTATCGTAGAGTGTTTTCAAGTGTAAACCATTGGTTGGTGTACCTTGTGCCTATTCATCGAATGAGTATAAAAATTCCACTTTGATTGGGGTTTCGCGCGCCCATGCCGATCCGAAGACAAAACGCTTGATGGTGCGCAAGAAAATTATTCTTTTCTTCCTTCATTCGCTCTCTCTCTCTCTCTCTCTCTCTCTCTCTTTCTTTTCGCTCGTTCTTCGAATTTTCTCATTCAAAAACACCATCAACAACAACTTTCAATGGGAAATACCTTTGTTCGGCTGAAAAGCATCGGACCCAGGGCTTAATTGAAAAATAAAAATCCGTCGATCGAATGAAAGTGTGTATGTGCAGTGTGTTAAGAGCTGTTATAATTGCGATTGTACTGACTGGACAAAAGCGAAAAAATTTCTCATTAATTACAACAAAAACGACATGAGCGAATGTAATCGAATTAAGTGGGGAGCGCTGCCGGGTGGGACATTGAAATGCGCCAACTTAACTTGGCATGCGGTCGATTCAGAATTGTTCATTATTCTCAGTACGAGTTTTCCCTCTCTCTCTCTCTCTCTTTCTCCCTTTCTGTCTTTCAATTTTCCTCAATCGATGAATAAAAAGCAGGCCTCAGTGTGTTCCCGTTTTCAATTCTTGATATTGTGCGGCCACCACATACAGAGTCACATACACATACCAACAGCATAACATGAAGAAACGAAGGCGAACATGAAAAACTGGACGCGAACGTCATTAAATTCACTTTTCAATGGAATGGAATGGATGAAAAAAGGAAATTTGAACAACAACACACCGGAGCAGCACCGATGCCATTGTCGGAAAATTCATAAAACCTGCTGATACATCATTTTTATCAGACAATCGGTAAACCAGACCATCTACAGAAAGGAAGATTGTGTGGGGCTCTTAATTTGATGGCAGAGTGCAATGTTGAATCAATGGAATCGCACGCATAATTCGAAAAAAACCGACAAAGGCATCCGAATAAAGAGAAGTCAACTGATGTTGTGGAGAAAAAAAAAATCACACACGTATTCCACATGGAAAAAAGTTGAGATTGCTTGGGTTTGATGAACAAAGAAAATTTTTGAGTAAAATTTTACCACATTCTTTGTGCTCGAATGCATTTGGAATAGTGCTTAAACTGAGTTGATTTCGTCAGACGAATTTGCAGCCGTTTCAAATTTAACAAAGAAATATGAAAACGGTAATAAGATGAAAACTTTAACTCAATGTATTGGCAAATGCAATCAAATCAAGTGGTTGATAGTCAATGCAAAATTATTTACTAATATCCATTATTTATACATTAACCCGGATCAAATTTCAGATGGAAGCACGCAGCGTGCACTTGCACACACACACACACACACATTCACATCAGGGCAAACGGAAAATGCGCATAGCCAACAAAACGGCAATGAGCACCTGCACTTTTCGATTTGATGCATATAATTTGATTTGAGTGTCTCGGCTTTTTTGTAGGGGATGCTGCCACAATTCTTATTTCACCTGCATAAAATATTAATTTGGGCTGTGGAAATTGGTCTCGTTCTCTGCTTGGCCGGCGTACGCGATGAATTCATATTCTCAAATCCTTTATGCTATGGAATTTTCATTTCATTTTTCTGATTCTGACTTTTCTGTTTGAGATTTTATCTCTCATTTCCCCATCTGGCTTCATGTTCACGGTGGCGGCAACGGCGACGATGACGACGACGGTGGCAACAGCATTGCTCCCTGTTCCAATGCCAGCCCCAATTCGTTCACCCTCTGATAAAAACGAGAAAAGCAGTATGAGATGAGAGAGCGAGAGAGAGAGAGAGAGAGAGAGAGAGAGTGGAAATAAAAAACTACCCGGCAGCACCAAGAGGTATTGAATCATCAAGTGGAAATGTTTAGCTGTTTAAATGTGTTCGGTCTTGGTCGATTTATTGGGCGTCGATCTATTGGGCATCGATTTTTTTCTTCTTTCGGATGACGAAAGGGTTCACTCCATGCGCTCACCACAAATCTTATGTGAAATACGCCGTAAAGCGTATTAGTGCGGCTATTACGCAAATAAATGGCATGAAAAAGGACTCGATTGGACATGGACACCCATTTTGTGGCTTTTGAAGAATATGTTTTCTGGGCGCTCCCTTTTCCGATACGCAAATATTGAGAGAAAAAAAGCTTATTGAACTCTGAATAATATGGCTGATTTCATTGACAGCTACCACCTCCATATAACGACATGAATATTTATCAAATTTATTGCACTTAGTCCAATTACAGAACTTGCTCATCTTACCCCTTCGCTTGAAAACTTTGTCTCATTTGAGCTCGGAAATTTGAATTTTAATGCTATTGCTGTGGTGGCGGTTTCCATAGCGATAGTGCCACAATACATTTCAAATGTAAGTCATTTGACACATAGCAGTCAATGCCATCTCAATTCCAACTCATTGAATCATTGAATTTTTCGGCAACTTTTTTCAATCGTGTGTGTGTGTGGCTTTACTAGAATTAAATCAACTTTACGGCGACGCTAACAGCTTCTCTGTTGGCCGTTACTACGCGTTAACCAAAACGTATTGATGCTTTGCAATGGATACTCGATGCATTTGCAAAAATACTATGATTTTTTAACTCTCTTCTACGATGTGTGTGTGCAGAGAAGTTGCTAGTGTCGCCGTAAAGTTGATTATATTCAACTCAAGCCACACACGATTGAAAAAAATTGCCAAAAAATTCGATGATTCAATGAGTTGGTTTAGAGTAGGGTTTACAAACGTTTCGATAAATACCGCGAACGGCAATGTTATAAAAACGTAATTTTTCTGTAGTGTTTTTTTGACAGTTCAAAATACCGCAGAAATAACGATAAAAAATGAAAAAAAAAAAAAAAAAAAAAAAAAAAAAAAAAAAAAACGTTTTTTGGGTGTTATATAACGGCACTGTAAAAAAAACGTTTTTAGGAAACACTGAAAAAAATAACGCGTTTTTAAACCCTAGTTTAGAGATGTCATTGGCTGTCTTCTTGTTGTTACGGCAATATATTTATGGCGATTTCTTCATGTCATTTTGTATCGAAGTGCGTTTTTTATTCTCAAAATGACAATTTTAATAGTAGTCAAGTAATAACGGAACAATCCACGGCTAGTGTTTGGTTCAGAGAAAATTTGAAAGCTATCACATCACTGTTGTGAGTGTCCTTAACTACACCTGGTCAACCATTGCTTTGGTGTACACTATAAGGTCATTCCAATTTCCATGAAAAACGCCACATTTCGTGCAGGCCGAAAAAATCACTAAATATCAAATTGAAGTTATCTTCTATCACCACAAGCAACAGACCATTGAGTATTCTATTACTTTTGCAAATATCTGTCTACGAATGCAATTGCACTCTTGGTGTTGAACTAATAGCAAATTTATCACGAAAATCGATTCGAAAGGAGTAAAAAAGTGTTTTGAGCCAAAATGTTCGTCCAAAGCAATTCCATTTTACTCATCGCATTAAAAAAAAAAAAATCTCTGATCCAAGGGAACTGTTCATGAGGGTTTAGGTTAGATGTTAACCAAAGTTCAACTCTCCCAAGATATTTCCTCTGCATAATTTCAATTAACACCAATGAATAATTAATGAGACATCGCCATGCAATGTGAAGGGGCGGATATTTTGCTATTTGATTTACGTGGAACGACCCTTTTGATACTGTTCAAGCATCACTCAAACCGCAGAATATTTTCAATCGAACACATGTATATTCATAGATCGGATAATATGAACAAAAATCAAACCCACACACGCATCACATCGAAAAATCATGCCTTTTTTTACCGGGCACATTTAATTTATGTAAGTCAACTGTTTGGCCTCATCATTTTTCATGCAAGCGGAACGATTTCCAAACAAGACCCTCACAATCGCGCGATGTCTAGCACCCATCGTATACGGATCCGTTTGTATTCAACGATCACAACCGATTCACCTAATGGATTCGACACTAAAAATAATAATAACGGAAAAAGCGGCAAATGATGGATTAGAAGTCGAATAGAGTTTCAACTTTCTCGCCAAACTGTCTCATTTGTCGCGAGGTGAAAACTAATTGATAAGAAAACGAAATTAATTGCACTAATATTGATTACCACACTCGCACGCGTATGCATTATGCTTCAACACCGAATCACGTTCATCAACTTTTTTTTAACTGTGACTCGACTCTCCATCTCTCTCTCGCTCTATCACAACCTGGAAAACTTATACATACACTAAATTGAAATCACGCAGCCACCATCTACTCGCACCATTTGTGATAAATGAAACATTTCCTATCCTTATCAGCTAGAAATTTCGTGCGCAAATGTTTGCTTTGAGAGAGAGAAAGAGAAAATGTTAATTTTTGTACATTCATACGTGTTGAAAATCCACACTGGAGTCACAACATAATGTAATAGGTGCTTGGAATTCATAATTCAACCGCACACTCAACGAAAAGCCAAGAAAAAAACGAGCGAACGAACGAACGAACGAACGAACGAACGAACGACGGTGAGCAACAATGTTAATTGAAACTTGAAACTTAAATACCGCTCGCACTACAACACTATGCAGCCGCCGAGAGAACTTTGTATTATTATAAACATTAGGTAGACTTACTGCAATAACATAGATAAAATTGGAACCTAAGCAGATTTGAACATTCACTCGGTTATTTTAACCGATAAACAAGCAATGAATGTATTTTCTATTTGGATTTTCATTCTTGTTCGAAAATTGTTCGTTAGTTATTTTCTCATAATTAAAATAAAATGGTTTTAATATCGATTAAATAGAATCTTTTGATGGTTCGAAATACATCGATTCATATTTTCTGATGAGCCATAGTTTTAATTGAACCCAAAATCGCAGTGAACGAATAATCTTTTTCCTTTCATTTTTTAGAATAAATTGAAAAAAATTTTTATGTACAAATTGAAAATCATATCATAAAGGCGCCGTCAAATGAATTCAGACCATGAAAATGTCCGAAATGACGGAGCAATAACCGAAAAAGTGTATAGAGCAATTCAACAAATTCAGATCAACGGACGGACGTACGTACGAGAGAAAGAAAGAAAAAACTTAGGCAAAGAATCTGCCAAAAATATGCAAAATGACCGGAATTCGTTTTTTTTTTCTCTCGCTCATCCGCATGCACAGACACTCTTTTGCACAATTCAATTAATTTTGGTGATTCGAATGGAACACGTTTGCGACTGGGTTCGCGAGAAAATCCGCCACAAAATCAAACGCGTAGTCAGTGTGCATATGCGATTTGGTGATTGTCTGGGCGATTGCAAGTTCTTTTTCTATTCATTATATTTCGGGACTTTTTTTCTAGTACTGTTTTCGTAATTTTCCATAATATCCACTTTTATCATTGGGTATGTTTATGTGTATGCGATAGAGAACCCGCCAACAATGTGTCCAAATCTGCAGTTTGAAGCAAAATGTGTGAGTGTGTGTGTGTTTGTTTGGGTTTCTTTTTCTTCGTTCATACACATTTTCGCCTGAATATTTATGAAACCCCGACCGTTTCTTCATTAATATTTATACATGAGCACATAAAATTATTGCAAAGTAACTGAAAATCCAGTATTTAAATTGAAATTCGTTCACCATTTTGCATTGGAATTCAGTGTGTTCGGGATCCTTTTAATGTAGCTTTCAATGATTCTAATTGTTGGTTTTCGAATGGGAAATATATTCATGCGATATAGAGGAGACAACAGTTGTAGTTTTTACATAGAAAATGATTTCGAATGGATGAGAGAGAGAGAGGAGAGAGAGAGAGAGATTGGGAAGAGAGAAATTGTCATTTACATAATCTCATTATGCAATCAGTATGCTTTCGATGGTAACAGTGTATCTCTCTCTCTCTCTCTCTCTCTCTCTCTCTCTCTCTCTCTCTCTCTCTCTCTCTCTCTCTCTCTCTC
>NW_022601422.1:1949276-1968083 GCF_009176505.1 Sitodiplosis mosellana
TCTCTCTCTCTCTCTCTCTCTCTCTCTCTCTCTCTCTCTCTCTCTCTTTCTCTCGGGATCTATTTGCCATCTGGAAAGTGCTTGAAATATCCAAATGGTTTCGAGTATCGACCAATTCAGTATCACAAATGAACTTAAGATCGAATTTATGTTAGTTGAGATATTTGCAATTTCAAGAATATAATTGCTAAAAATTGATTCAATAAACGTTTAGTCCGAAAATGGCTTTCATTGCTCGAGATGCTAAATCGATGGAGAAAAAAAACACCGATTGTCGTCTAATTTTGTCATCGAACAAGTGCCGGCTCTTAAGATAAATAGCATTCATTCTAATTTTGTGTACGAATCAAGAAATTCCTTGGATTTTGTATTTGTTGACATTGCGACCATCGTCGGATTCAGAACTAAACTTTATTGAAACCATAAAATGCAATCAATAAAAAGTCAATGAGAAATATATCCGCAGAAGCATCGTTTCCATTTATTTATATTCGTTCGATTATTACATTTTGTCAACGACTAAAATCATTATAATTCGTCGTCGCCGTTGTTGTTGGCGGTGGCAGCGACGGCAACGGCGACAACATGCTGCTTTCTTTCAAAGCGGAAAACGATGTAACGCGATATCGTTCAACACGATTTTCAGTTTCAAATTGCCTCATTATAATAATTCCATTTGCGTTGAATGGAAGACGGTGGGAGATTTTCATTTCTTGCCGTGTGATGATGGTGAGGACGACGGCCAAGGAGGACATGAATCATATTCAAGATGCTACACTGATCAGAATACCGCGGCGAATGTACCCATCCATCAATTTGTTATTTGTCACATTTATTTGGCTGATTGCAACAATGGATGCGAAAGGCGCAGTGTTCGATATTATCAAGAGCAGGCGTATGCCTATAGAAAGAGAGCTGAACAGCAAAATAGACTATAAAGTTGAAAGTACACAAATCAAAATCGGATGCATAATAAGGATCCCGCATCATAAGGGACACAACGAGCTATTGGAAAATACGACTTGAATTTATTCAAGAAATTTTGTATTGGTGCGCCTCATTAAGATATATTGAAAAAGATAGATGCCACGTTTTTTGAACGATTTGATGGTTCGGGCGAGGGGTTGTTGCAGTGCAACGTTCGGTTCGTTTGATTTTCTTTCGGCCGTTTTTTGTTCATGTTATCTTTTTTGGCAATTTGAAACTCACAAACATTTGCCTATAAAACCGCATTGACATTGCTCTACTTGCAAATTATACCTGTATTGGAACGCACAATGTTTATTTTTCATTTTGATTGCTGCACCCAACAGCAGGAACAATGAAGCAAATCAGTGAGGGGACATTTGTTGTACCACGCAAGATCCGTGCTTAACCATGCAATGCTTGACACTCAATGTGCAATGCTCATAGATATAAAAGCAAAAAATTTGTTTCGAAACACAACGGAAAGAAGCCGCAAACATCGGGATGGAATAAGAAATGATTTTCTGTATTCGTATTCGTATTAGAGGGCAGCACAAATGCATTTTCTTTAAATGAGTTTCAATGCACGCACTTCAAATCAAGCATAAATGAGCTGTGCTGTGGCCAATCGTGCATTTCACTGGTACAATCATATCATTCGAAATCACCGAGCAACGCCAAGGGTTTGTATGTTGGTCAATAAAAAAGCACAGAAATGCAAACACTTGCCGAATACACAACGAAAAGGTAAAGATACAAGAGAAAAGAAAGTTTGATATCGCTGCTGCGATGTGAATATAAATGTTCTCCTCTCTCGCTCTCTCCGTTTCTCTCGGTTGTTGTTGTTGATGTTGATGCTGATGTCTTACCAAGAATTATTTGTTATTTTCCAAAACCATTGTCATTACGTTGAATGTAGCAATACTTGGGTGGTGTGCAGTTCAAAATTTAATTTACCCTTATTTTTCGTTCGTTCGTTCGTTCGTTCGTTCGATCGTTCGGTTTCATTGTGCACCTTACATTTTCCCTCTAATTTTCCGTTCTTTTTATTCTTTTGCCCAATTTTATTTAATTTTGTTCAGCGTCTAGCATTGCAAGGGAGAAAAGAGGATGGAAAAAACACAGACACACACACACGCACATAAATCGATAGAAAAAGAAGTATTTGCGGCATTCATTTTCCATTCCATTTTCCGCTCAGCATCAACTTTTGGATGCTTAAATTTCTTTTCACTTATCAGCAAAAACAAAGTTCTTCTACTTCTATCTCGGTGTTCCATCGGTTGCTCTGTTTTTTGTGTGTTCATTTTTCACTTCATTGTTTTTATTAGTGTGTGCAGTTGCTGCTATTGCTCTTGTCTTGGTCGTTGTTGTTGCCACTGTGTACGATTCCCGTTCGCTTCTGCTCTCTTTCATCCACGCGCATTACCGTCGTACCTTTTGCGCGCGCGAATAAGACTATCTCGCCGACTTCTGATAATATATGTGCTGTGCGCGAGGGCGACAAGACACTGAAAAAGCAATTTATTCCCTTAAATCGATAATTATATCGATGTAATTTGAAAAGGGAAAATCCACATAAAGATCCTGAGTTTGTACGTTTTTTCCCTCCTCCTCCTTCTTCTTCTTTTTCTTCTTCTTCAATGTTTTTTTTTCTGTGTTCGTTTGCTTGCAAGCCTCACTGTCTCTTGCTTGCTGTTGGATTGTCGTTTTTCGTATTTCAATTTCAATGTGGTTCGGTTTCTCTGTTTTGCTCGTGTGTTTATGTGTGTATGGGTATCCAATCCGATTCAATTTGAGCGTTTCTGCATTGGGTACTACTCTGCTTGCGCTTTTTTCTATTCATTTGCCTTCGTCTTGTTTACCTTTTTCGGTTTTCACTGCCATTTCATTTTTTTTTATTATTATTTTTCAACTTGGCGCTCTCTCTCTCTCTATCGCACTCTCGCACACAGATACATCGACTTCTACTTTTCGCCATAGATTTTTGTTACTTTATGGATATATTTTTTTAAACTTCCGCGATTTTTTCGACTTTGTTCTTCCCCGGTAATTTAATGAGGTAAGTGAATTCGAGACACGCGTGCGAACATCTTTCGCGTTTCACTTCGTCGAATGGCACAAAATGTCGATAATTTTGAGCACGGCAAAGAAAAATCGCGTTTATATCGAAATAAAATTAAATTCATTTGCCACATCGTGCGACATTCTAATGCCAACACAAACAACACAGCAGCCTAAACAACGGAGAATGTGATGCGATTCAAATGCGAAAAGTGACAGATTTTTGTATTTGGCAGCAGCAACATTGATAACCACTTTTAGAGACGAAAGTATAAGCAAAATAAATAGATTTCAACGAAATTATGGCAAGTCCCGTGAAATTGCGTACGTGAAAAAAGGGGAGGAAACATTGACATGATATATAAACAGAAAAATGCAGATGCTCGATAAAATTGCTCTTCGTAACGAGCATCCGGATTTTGAAACGATTTATCTAAAATGCAAAGTTTGAGACCAATTTATGTGTTTAGTTTGATTGAAATCTGGCAAAATTGCAAAATCATTCATAGTTTCAAAAATATCAATTTGACGGCTGCATTAATGCAAGATTAATACTGGAATTCAAGCCCGGTTTTTCTAAATAATGATGTTCAATGTTCAACCGATTCATTAGAAGTGGTGATGGTGTTGTTGCAGATTTCAAACAATTTTAAGCCGTTCATGAATGTGAACATTTCGTGGCGTATTATGTCGTGAGTGACATCGGTCATAGTTTTGAATGAGTTGAATCTCTGTTTGTGGTGGAGAACGTTGTTATATTTCAATTGAAATATGGCTTTGCCGCTTGTTGTGTTGAAGAGAAAAAAACACCAGATAGAAGAGACTTTCCACAGTTAAAGTTTGATTAATCCATAAATGAAAACGAAAAAAGAGTAAAATTAGCGAAAAAAAAAATATTTTAAAAATATTCGCACAGTCTTTCTATCTTTTGATACTTTAAATTTAGGTTTCAAATTTAAAATTTTGAAATGCATCTCTTGGTTCAAACAGCTTGGATCAAGCGAAAAGTGTATGTTCATCGTCTAGTTCTGCACCAGAATCTCATTATGCTTCAGTTATTCTACTTTTAAATTTAGATTCCTAATAAATAGATTTTTCAAACTCGTACATGGAAAAATGAATAGAACGAGTATATTCAAAAAGTTGCTAGAAAACTGCAAGGCGAAAAGAAGAACTTCGTGATTTTTTTTCCATGAAATTTTTTTTCCTTCATTTGTTATTTCTTCCATTCAAAAAAAAATAAAATATCAGTATTGAAGCTGTGTTCTACATCGTGAAATGTTCTCTTAGTTGTTATTTGGAAGCATTGTCAATAACGCTTAGGTAAGAGATAGCAGTATACAAATCGTGTGCATGCTGTATGTGTGTTTATTGCTCAGTGTGTTTGGTATCATTCGTCGTTGTCAGTGGCAGCGGCAACGACAACGGCAACGGTGGCCCCAAATGCCAGCTGAGCTTTTCTCTAGATTATAGTGACAGAAGAGAGACAAGTGTAAAATATATATAAAGCGGTGTGATGTAAGTGAAAATTTCATGGAAAATATACTTTATCCAGAGCATTAAATTTCTTTCATGCATTCATTCATTTATTCGTTCGCTCGTTTGTTTGCCGAATGCCAAAACATACAGCTCTGTATTGGACTGTCTTCATTTATTTAACATTCACTGTATATTGCTGTGATTGACACGGAGTTTGTTGTGTTTCAACCATAAATGCTCGCATTCCACACAGGCAATGGATGAATTTGAGCAAATGAATGGATGGAAATGAAATTTAAACAACGAAAAAATGTGTTTCGTGAAATAGCTAAAGAGCATTCATGGTTGATGTTCAACTACACGGTATGACTTGATAATAAAGCTGTATTGAGTTTTCAACAAAAAGATTTGTGTGTCACATATCCACCAGCAGCTGTTTTTGGTTGGTCGAAAAATGGCGATTCAGAAATGTTGTCCAGATAATGAGGTGAGATATTTCCATTATCGGTTATTAATAATAATTCTTGGCAATGATTCTCTCAGCGTGATGTATGTATCGACCTCGCAGCGATGATTCTCATTTAATTGTTAATTATTCGAATAAATGGTAGCACCAGTAGCTGTTATTATAATCATATTTTGTGTGTGTGTGTGTGTGTGTGTGTGTGTGGAAACGCTAATTTCCGATCGAGTTAATGGAATCTTGTGCATTGAATGATGATGACATTCGTGCGCTCACGCGCGCTTCCACCGTATGTCGGAAATGTGATTTGCCATTGTCCCGAATCAAATCAATTAGAGCGTGATATGTAATAATCAATCGGAGGCACACCCACGGCAATATTCATTGGACTGATGATACAAATTGCAAACCCCATACGCGCACTGAACGACCCAGAAGAAAAAGAATCGAGAAAAAAAAGAATGTGAAGGAAAACAGCAAATCACATCATAAAAAATTATCGAAATGAAATAAAATAAAAATAGAATAATAATGTTAGGTTTATCGAAGATACATTATGTATGATTATGTGAATTGATGCTAACGGCCACAACACATACACTCACATTAATCGAGTCGAATCTCGATCCATCTCTTACGATTTGATGAAATTAGAGAGAGAGAGAGAGAGAGAGAGAGAGAGAGAGAGAGAGAGAGGAGAAAAAAGCGGCAAATAAATTATTGCAGTCATTGCACATCAGCGAAATGGAATAAATGCCGAACAAAAGAAAATAATACACTGAATTGGCCTGTGCGTCAAATTTCCGTTTGTTTAGTTCTGATCTGGCATTTATGTGGCTTCTATGTTCATCCTCCGCTTCGTCTTCTGCTGCCTGTTCTTTTTGTTCATTTTCTTCTTCTTTTTTTTTCATTGGAAAGTGCCTTGGCTTGGCCAACTCACCGCATTAATATGATGATGCGGTGTTATTGTCGTTGATTCGTATCAGTTCATTTTGATTCATTATTTATTTATGTAGTTTTCGGCATCATCGTCTTTTATTTCATTCGGTTTGATTGATTTGGCTGTTTTCTTTTCGCTTGCCCGAACATTTTTTTTCCCTTCTTCATCTTCTTTTTCGCAATTTGAACTATTCTCTCGGCTTTTTTGGTAATTTTTTCTTCCTTTTCTCTGCTACATAGCTGTGAAATGAATGTGTTTGTGTGTGTGTGTGTGTGTATGTTCTATTTCAATCAATGAAGACGGATCCGCAGACGTGACCGATGCGTTCTCAATTTGCACCTAAATGTGTTTGTATAGCGCAAAAGTTATGCGCTCCATTGCCCTGTTTCAATCAAATGAGAAAAACAAAAATATAGGAAAACACATTCAGCATGATGTGATATTCGATAATGCGATAACACTTCGTAGAGTGTGATGTTCCGTTGCATCAACGACAGTGGCACAACAAAGAGTGTGTCTTGGTCCATCTTCACAAATCGAGCAAATTTCAAAGCGACAAAGTGAGCAAAACATTATTTTTATCAACATTTTGACGATGCGATTTAGTTACACTCACTATATATACAACAGCCGAACAACCAAACCAGCCACCTACCCACCCCAGCGCAAGCAGCATTTTTGTATCGTGAAATCACATGAGCCATGGAAATGACACAATTTTATTTTTATTATTACGCATTTTCTGGTACATTTACTTCCAATGTGTACACTGAACGCCACTCTCTCTCTCTCTCTCTCTCTCTCTCTCTCACACACACACACACACACATACAACAGCAGCTCACGCACTTTTCGTTGTCTCACACACGCACAAGCTGTGCGACACAACGATTGGCAAAATGTTTCTCCCCCCCCCCCCCCATTGAATCCCACTGCCTTCGCAACGAATGCAATTTTTGATTATGAGCTTCAATTATGACTAGACTTTTGTGCATGAATGCACTCACCATCATCCAGCTTCCATTGAACAACTTGAAACCACCCGCAGAAAACAAAATGCCATTTACCCAATAATTCACATAATTCGCTCGCTTTTGATTCTTGGCACTTTTACTTTTATTTGAAGCCATTTTTCTTGTGACTTTTACGTGCTTTTACGCGTAAATATCTAACATATACAAGTTTCCAAATGAAAATTAGAACATGTATCGTTGACGCTTCAATATCGACACCATTTATATTGAGAAATGGTTTCGCGCCATTAATTTATTTCTCTTGACCTTTTTTCTATCTCCGCAACAAACATACGTATAAACGTATGAGTTAGAGTATATATATATACTTTTAGATCATCGCCATTTTCGATTATTTTTGGAACGACGCTCATCGTTTTTTTTTTTGCTCGTCGCTGTTTCTAATTTTTGCCTCAATTCTCTTGAAGACAGTTCCTATTAAAAGCATAGAAAGTCATGACTTTTCTTCTCTCGAACAGGAAATTAGTTTCTCGGCATATCACACATCACTGAGCGACGAAAAGCGATGGCGAAATGTGGGAAAGAGCGAAAAATGCAAATTGATGGCCTGCACATTTATTGAGTATTAAAATTTCGAGCCGGAACTATGCTGATGACTGATGACACATTGCCATATTGGCACATTTTATGCCAAGCTAACAAGCACAAAAATACAAATGCCATATCGAACATTCACACAAACACACATACACAGAAAGATAGAGAGAAAGAAATACACACAAGCGCAAATTTTTTTTTTTTGATAAATAATATCTATCTATCTATCGACTTTTATTTAGTGTATGTGTGTGACTGAACATTTATATATACCGTATCCCTTCATCCATAATAAATTGTGTAAAGTTTATTTTCGTTCATTCATAACAAATAATAATATTCCATTTCTTTTGTCAGAAAATGTTATAATATTCCAAATGACAAGCGTGAATATAGCATATACATATATTCCATTGAATCGTTTCGAATCACAGTTCAATCGGATGGCAAAATAGTCCATTAAAAAATATTGTAATAATAGAGAGCGAGCGAGATCGGCGGACGCATCACTACCATCCACCAAGTTTTTTCTGTCGGCCACACAAAATCGAAAGAAATCCGAAAACACGACGAAAAAAAAACATGGACGAGCCAAAAAAAAAAGAGAATAACTCCATTCAAAAAGTTTTGGCTTGGTTGGAATTGGAATTGATGCTATCGCCGATGTCATTTTTTGTGCTGTGTCTCTTGTATGTGTGTGTGCAGCAAGAGATTGATAATCCACTTTAGTGATTTTGCCAATAGAACGGCAAACAGCAGAAGAGAACGGAAAAAAAATGCGATGAAAAAAAAAGAGAACTGAACCTTCGCTTACTTACTTACATATTGGATGTTGGAGTCAAACGTTGTTGCCGGTTCTCATTTTTTTTTTCTCTCTCGTTCAGTTCGCCTTGGCCATTTTCTTAAATCCATCGATGGATTTTTTTAAGCACATCTCGCAAAACCACTATGGAAGTTTTGAAAAAGTCGCCACTGCCGAGACATTATCGATTCTATCGCTATTTTTCTATACGTCCGAAAATAGTTTGGATGAATGTTGTTGTGTATTTTTTTTTTTTTTTGCTAAATGGCATTGCACAAAAGAGACGCACGAGACAGAGAAATGTATGGCAGCGCGAACGAACGGGCGTCAAACGACAACGACGACACCTATGAAGATGACGATTCAAAAGTAAGGAGGAAAAAACCGTATGCACGAACCGAAAATACGAGAGAAAATTGAAAAACGATGATGGCAATGATTAAAACGAGCACAGAAGCTGAATCGACCACCAACTACGAAAGATACCGAACCGGTCAAAGACATTTTGATTTGATTACATTTTCAAGGAAGATTCATTTGTTCTGTGCATTTGTCCGTATCAATTTATTCATTTGGAAAGACCGACTCATTCTCATTCAAAGTCCAACTCACGGACTCATCAGACCAAAACAAAACAAAAAAAAAATGAATCATCAAAAATAAAAAGGAAAATCAACCCCGTAACTATTAACGATGAAATGCTCCAATTATTTTCGAATAAGTATCATTTGACTCGTATCAGATTTTTCATAGATCGGGCGTTAAAGTTTTTCATTTGGCCTCTTCGTCGTTCTTTCCCCCCCTGATATTTAATTCACTTTATGAATTATGGATTTCGATATCAATTCCACGCATCAATAGAAAAATTAACTCTGACACAGTGATACTCATGCGACTTCCGATTCCCATTTTATTCCACTGGTTTTATTGTTGTTTTCATTCCAAATGTTGAATATTTCCTTTTTTTTGTTGGCTTTCAAAAAGTTCCTCCGAATCTTTTCACTATCGAATGTTCAATGTGTGTTTGAAAGGCAAAACTTGTCGTGTGTAACATTTTACATATTCTAATGGCCAACAGAAACACATCCAATGAAGAGACTTTATCTTTTCATTTCGGAAAGTCCCTTTTTTGGCCATTTGAAAATTGTCGATTGGGTTTGTGCTGATATAACTTACTTTTCATTTACGCAAATTCATTCATTTCGTCCGATTTCTAATTGGTCGTTTGCATTTGTGGTATTTTTCGATCAGTTTTGGTCGAAGTTTTAGTTCACCTTGCATCTTGGAATGTATGTAAAAGGGGGAAAACTATTTGAAAATTAAAAATGATGTGGATTCATTGAATATTCTGTTTTTAATTTTACAATTTTAAGGACATTGGTCAGTCTCTGAAAGCAGCATCAGTTGAATTTCTTTCGCTTGGAATGGGCAGCACAACGCAACGAGAACGAGATTGAATGAAACAGAAAGAAAAAACGAACGAAAAACTTCTGGCAATTCAAAACCCCTAATTGCACCCAGACGCACTAGAAGCACACACACACACAGCTTTTCTTTCTTATATTTTGCAAGCTTCAATGTTTCATACAATTTTGCACTCACACACACAAAAAGTTTGTGTGCACTTTGGCTGCAAGCCGAACACACACACACACACACAGAGAGAGAGAGAGAGAGAGAGAGAGAGAAAATATGGGGAAAGATAAGAAGGAAAAGAGGTGTAAGAGGGCAAGAGCGACGATCCGGACACATGTTGTTGAAAGCCCGACCAAGTTTCCCTGTATAATTTTTCTAATTTATACTTTCTCTGTTATTTTGGGTTTTGTGTGTTTGGTTTAATGGGTGTGAATATAGCGAGAGCGAGTGTGTGTTGACTTTTTGCCGCCGCACGTTGTTCTAATATGAATTTATCGATTCCGATAAGTTCGATTTTGTTCTCAGCTTTCAACTCGCAGCTATATATCGAAATTTATGTGAAAAAGACGAAAACGATGGCGACGATGGCAACGATGGCAACAACGACGACGACGAAGAAGGAGAAACAATGGAATGGACTAAGTGCAAAGCAAAACTGGTACAAACTAAGACGCACATACGCAGCCAAACTACATACATGCTAAAGTTGTTGTACAGAGATTTCTTACGGTACGGCATATTATCTTACAGCACATGAGCATATATGGCGAAGAAGAAGAAGAAAATGGTGATGTTGTTGATGTGAATGTATGGAAAATAAGTCAAGATGACTAGTTAAGACATATAATATCCTAATGCAGCTTGTAATTTGCTCATACCGATGCATATTTGATATTTTAAGATTGAATCTTTGCGGCTACACATTTCTAAGTAGTCTAGATCCCGTACAAATATGCTTTTTGGCCCGGATGCCATAGACAACTCATCCTCAATCTGTAAAACAAGCATATTGATCTTAGACCAAGTTTTCGATAAGTGGAAGACCTCTTTCTTTGGTCTTTTTTTTCTGCTGCAATATATCTACCACTAATGAAATTATCGGTTGATTTGCCGGCTCTCTTATGCAAATTGTTTGGCTGTTGTTGGTTTCAAGCAGCAAGAAACAAGCATCCGGCCGAACAGGGTTGTTTGCCGAAATCAAGTTCCGAAATCAATTTCAAAGTTTAATAGAGCGATTTTTCTCTCTCTCTCTCTCTCTCTCTCTTCTCTCTCTTCTCTCTCTCTCTCTCTCTCTCGATGCACAACACACACCAACTTTCTCCATTATACATGTATAACATGAACGAAATTTGTACTTTTATGTGTTTGTGAAGAGTAAAAGAGAGCATTTCTGCAAGTCGATGAATGAAATATGCATGTGATCAAATTTCACAACGAAATACTAAATGGAAATGTGAAACTGCGATTAGAATGAATTGGCTAAATGCTTTGCAGGCACTAACATTGGCACAAAACAACACAGTTCGCTTGTAGTATCGCTTGGAAATGGATCAAGATAAGCCATTAAATGTCTCGGGTGCTAAATAATATACGCAATGCCTTTGCCAATCGTCTTCCACGTCAGCGGCAAAAATGCACCATAAATATAATTCCAAGACGAGGCGCGCGCTTGAATCACAAAATCGACGTTGAAAGCTGCATGCTCCATTTATTCACATTATCGACAATATCAGCATTTTAATATTTCAAGCGATTTTATTTAACGATGGGCGAGATATAGCATACCCACACACATATTGACTCCGTTCCGAGAATCACACATGCTGCCTATAGCATACGTAGAAGAAGCCATAAGAAGCTTTTAATATACACATTACACATACACATTGGCGTGATAATAAAATATCGACAAATTTCGCTGTTACTCACGTCGTTGTCGTTGTCGCTGCCATCGGCCATTCCTTCTAACGCGCCCCATTAACACACAGATAATCGAATGCATATTTTGCCAGCGGCTGACCATTATATCGAGAACGTCTTTTGTGCGTTGGTATTTGCATTGGCCATTTCAAATGGTGTTCAATGCATCATTTGGGCATTCATCGACCGCCATCGCCATAGTTGCAGCAGACGTGATAAAAGCAATGAGTAAATAGCAATTAGTGTTCATTTGTGTTTGAATTTCTTCACGAGCCATTTTTGAAGAGTAATTATGGACCTGCGCGCGAAGTAAGGAAAGAACAAAGCAGATCCCTCTCTTTGCTTTCTCTGCGGGAGGAAAAAAAAACAACAACTATTTTGAAAGCCGAAGTGAAGTGCTCATATTGTGTTCATATCGTTGGCAATTATCATTTTTATTGGTGTCTTAATGGCCGCACATTTCATTCGACATTGTCGTTAATTTGGGCTTTTAAAAATCCATGTACCATGAAATTCATGGCAGGGATTTCACATGCACTTTTTTGTTGGCCGACAACGTTTAAATAGTTTGGATAATGGTAGCGCATAAGGTGTGTGCCTTATTTCTCTTGCACCACGGGAAATATGAATTGAGCTTTTGCCCAGTAATTTATTTGTTAAAATGTTCAACGTCGAAAATCAAGGGGGAATGCAGTAATCTAGTACTGAATTCAATTCCGATTCAATGCTATTCACTGTGATCCAATGTTGCACAATATTCTATTTCATTCGACTCTAGTCAAACATGTGTTTTAAGATTGCTGAGCATCTCAGCATTTCGTAAGGCACGGATATATCCGAGCATATCGACGACGCATACTGTATAATACAGTGGCGTGCGTTGCTACGCACAGCCGCAACAACTCGACCGGAATGTGTTTGTTGTTGCTGCGTGCAGCCACATCAACTGAACACACCTCGGTGAAGTCGTTGCGGCTGCACGTAGCAACACACGCCACTGTATTATACAGTATGCGTCGTCGATATGCTCGGATATATCCGTGCCTTACGAAATGCTGAGATGCTCAGCAATCTTAAAACACATGTTTGACTCTAGTACGTCGCGCATAACACAACCACACAATGGAGATACTTATATTGTATGGCAGTGAATAGCATTGATTTGAATTTATTTGCATTGAATTGACATTGAATCGGCATTGATTGCAGTACTAGATTACTGCTTTCCCACTTGTCGAAAATGGACCACTTTAACTTGGCTATCAAAAGCAATCGCAATCAATGCATCGCTTGAACGTATGTGTGATGCTTACACACATCTGAATTGCCAGGCCAAGCTACGGAAAACATTATTGCATGTGCATGTGTGCTTTGTTGTGTTGGAGCGCGGTAGAAGCGTAAATGTTATACGGGGCCAAGGTAAAGAGCAGAGCAATACGATTTTATTCAGGATACCATATGCCATGCTGATGTTTGTCATTCATATGTAGTACTCGGTTCATATTTACATTATCCGTTACATTGAAGGAACAAGTGAACGTGAATGTAATACATATACGTCGTTATCAGAGTGTCGCGTCTCACCGTTTTATGAAATCATCTCCGTGCTGCCAAAAATGACAGAATCTCGAACAGAACGAAAACATCTCAATGAGGAGGCAACGGTAGCAATAGCAGCAGCACCACCACCAGCATAACCAACAAAATATGTGAAGCCAGCACAACCAGTATACGCAAACCGCACATTGAAGCCCTGAATCCACACTGGCACACGCACCACCGAGTCAGGGCAATTTATATTAATATTCTTCAAACAAAACCGAAAAATTGAATTAATTGCAGATGTTTTGAAACCATTAATTTGAAGGTTTTGAAGGGTTAATATGGATAATGAGATTTCATCGTTCGCATTTCACTCACTCTTTCTCACTCCGGCTCTCGGTCTCTTCCGAAGAAAGGAATTGTCCGCGTTGTTAAAATTAGCCCACAAGAAAGAAAGAGACAGAGCGAGTGTGTGTGTGTGTGTGTGTGTGTGTGTGTGTGTGTGTGTGTGTGTGTTTGTATATGTTACGCAAAGTTTAGCAACGAAACACATTAACTGCTCTTCCGTTTGCTGATGAGTTGAAACGGCGCAGCATCGAATGAATTCATTTATGATGTTGTTTTGGAGTGATACCATTTTCGCAAATTGGCCCAACTTGGTCGACTGTTGTTTTAAAGAGATATCAAGTGAACACGGCAACAGTGACAGCGGCAACAGCAATTGCAGTGGCAAGACATAAATTCTCCAGCGTTTCCAGCGAATTGACTTGAATTTACAAAATTTCCTCGTTCGAATGTCATTTCGGCTCAAATTTACTTGGACCACACGCACCTTGGCCCATCACATTCGCTTCGAAATGAGATGAAGGAGTCATTACTTGGCTTTATGGTGATGCTTCTACTTCTGTGAAATGCTATTTCGTGCGTGTAACGCACAGATGCAAATTAGGATTCAATCGTATGCTCTTGCTGCTGCTGCTGATTGATATTGATACACATATACACACACATTTTGACAAAGACAACGAGTCACACTGTTTGACACGATCGACAAATGCTCCATTCTCTCAAAAGAACGACATCGAGCGCAAGAGCAAGAGAGCGAGAGAACAGACATACCAAATCACTGTTCCTCATTGTAGATAAGCAAATCGGTTTCGTTTCGTTTTCAGACCGAGCTGAATTTTAATTGCACCATCATTGTACGTACAAACAACCCTCCGCCCATCATCCAGATTTTACAGTCGACAACAACAATAAGGAATGAGTCAAAGTCAAATGGCAAAGGCTTTGTATTTGCGCACGCATCATTTAAATAGGTATTTGATATGATTTGTAGCTCTATCAAAAGATCGTCGTGCCATATTTCCATTGAAAGTGTACCATTTGATGGGTAAAACTCTGTGCTGGTGATGTGGCTGCTATCGGGGCGAACATTGGTGCGTAACTCATTGAAAATTAATACCATTTGATTGATAAATTGTTCCATGTACGTGAATATCGTTCCAATGACGACGGTCTTTGGCAATCATTTTAATATGCACCAATTCGTATTCAAAGTTGTGAATAAGCAAGAACAAGTAACAACATTTTCATTTGGAAAATGGATTAATTAATTCCGCTTTTTGGTTAAATAATGTTTTGTAAATTGGAATTTAGAGTGAATGTAAAAAAGTTGGCCTATTTCTTCACACACAAACCGAACCATCATAATCCAAGCGTATTGATTCAAATTTGTGAACTTGAAAAATGTATGGATTCGAAATTTTGCATTGTCTCAACGATGACCTGTTTCAAACTCTCAATTGTTTTCAATTCATTTGAATTCGCGTTGAACCATTTTTGCGCCATTTTTCTGCTTTGTTTGGATTATCTTCTATTTTAAGTGTGTCTGTGTCTAAGTGTTTATGCTAGACAGCATCGTATTTTTAACCTGAGATAATAAGATTTGAAATTTTTGCTTGTAACGTCTTAAAAAGTCTTTTCATTCTATTTCTGGCTACTTGGATTCATTCATTAACATTCTATGACGCAATTCAAACACTCTAAGCGTGATTTCAAGCAAGGTCACCATTCCAATACAATGGTATACATATACGAATGAGAGGAAATATATTATAAAATATGATATGACCATTTGTGTAGGGTAAACAAGCTGCGGATGGCTTAGAAGCCCTTTGCAAAATCAACATATTCAATTTAAATATTGGCCAGATAAATAAAAATGGTAAAAATTGAAAATACACATCCTAAAGAGAAACGAATATAAAAACAATGTCGGTGAGAACAGAAGTAGAGAGGGAGGGAGAGAGAGCACACGAGTAGAGTAAGAAGAAAGTAAAAAGCATCATGAAATGTATGATTTCGCTATAAATCACTTATAGCTGTAATAAAAACATTATTCATAGCTCACACACACACACACACACAAAAGGTAAAGCTGAGCGAGCTCGGCATTGGTTACGAGTCAACGCAATAACAATCCGAAGAACTATAACTAGAGCGCGCAAATTTAAATAAATCAGACTGGAAGAAAATTGAGCCAGAACGAAAAAGGAAAGAAACAATGAATGAAACTAAAGCTCACTTGAGCTCAGCGCAACAATGAAAGATGCCGACTAAGAAATGGAACAAGAAAAGAAATTGGAGATGGCGATGGTGACAACAACGATGGCTACGACGAAAACACAGACGATGGCAGTGACTGTGGTGGCAGAGGCGGCGATAGTGGCAATAGAAATGGTGCGGCGAAGGAGGAGGACTGAGTGCAAGCAATAAATGTATATTGTATATATGCGTTTGTATGCTTTTAAACCTTCATTATGCACATTTTTTTGAAACAAAAAGTGAATAATATCACATTATGATGTCGAGCAAAAGGACATACTAATTCTACGTGACACTCCATTATAAACGCTGATGGAAAATTATTGTGTGTTGTTCGTCTTGATCCGTATCGTGGCGCGCGCATACAGCCAAATCAACGAGAATTACACGCTTACCACTTTAGAAAACCCGATTCGTATACGAGGGAATTATCGTCGTCATTGTAGACGAAGAAGACAAAAGAAAATAGTAGTAAGTAAAATATGCCACGAGTGCCGTATAAATTTTATGCGAGATTCGTTACAATAAGGAGCTGACGCGTTGAGAGATCAAAAAAAAAGAGACCATTTCGCACTGTAAATGTCTTTGCAGAAAACGACGTCTTAACAAAGATTTAAGCAACAAAATATGCAAGTTGTTTTTTTTTTCCATTTCAATACATGTGAAGATGAATTATTATTGGGACCGCCTCAACGTAGAGCTTTTGTACGTTGCGGACGTTAGTTTTGAACGGGTTTTGGTGTGCATTAATATAAAAATCAAATTGAAACCGTCCAAAACTGAGGCCTGCGATTTGTGCATTAACACCATAATCTTTCCGGTCCACATATAAAGTTCTCTTTCTCCCTATTTCGCAGTCTACGAGATCACAGTCAACGACTTCAAGCGCCCACAGAGAGCAGGGGGATTGCAGCCAATTAAAGCTTGACCTTCTCATTGATTCAATCTGCACAAATACTCTAGATTTTGTCGCATAGTTTTGCGTTTTGCAGTATGCTTGCATGTATACATGTATATGTGGGTGCCTCTCGTCTTCAATTGAACTTCGGACACCCTGTTCAATGATAGCGTAACAGCAGCAGCAGCAGCAGTAAAGTTCAGCACCAATCTCACCACCACTTAATGTTTATTTGAATTATTTTCCAATTAAATACACCCATTAATAATTTTTCGAATTTTATCGCATGTGTGATATTCGGTCCGGGGTGATGGTGTGTACATTCTCAAAGTAAATGAAATGCTATATTAAAACAGGTTTCACAGTAAATCGTTATATACGACCGAAAAACTTTTGCTCATAAACTGCTACGATACTACTATAGAATTTTACTATCCGAACTCTAAGTTCTTACTCTTTTTCTCTTTCGCATTTTTTTCTTCTTCTTTCTCGTTCTTTCATGGTTTTAGTTAGCTGGTTCAGGGTACGTTTGATTTTCCCGGCCAATATATACCGTATATATATATATATTCGTCTTGCTACTTTCTCGTTCTTTCTGTTGCTTTTGCTTCTTCATTCCCTCGTTATCCTTGTCATTCGTTTGCTGTGCATAAGTTTTTGCTCCCGACAAAATATCGCTTGATTCCGTAACCGCTTCATTTCTCACAGAGACCGAAACTAGTGAAGCGATTCGTTGGCAGAAAAGCAGCAAAAAAAAAAATCGGAATTAAATGTAATAAAGTTTGTGTAACCACAAACTTTTTGGTGAAAATGTGTAAGGTATTCGAAATAATTGGTAATTGAATATCGGAGCAAATTCGATGTGAAAAGTAAATTAAAATTTGTTTGCGTTTTTGGAAAGAGAGGAAGGGATTTTCTTACTCGCAGAAAACAGATGTAGGGTTATGTTAAACTTTCTGTGTTGACATTTATTTCACAACAAAGAATTTAAAAACCTTGTGGTCATTTCTGGTACTAAAAATTTTTCTAACTTTTTTTCACTACAAAGTCAAAAAAACTTTGCTCTAGCGGCCAAAAATATATTTAGTACCGAAAATTACCACAAGGTTTTCAAGTTCTTGTTGTGAAATAAATGTTAACACAGAGAGTTTAACATAACCTCACAATTATTTTCTGAGCGTAAATGTTGCATTTTGATCTTGCATTGCGATTTTGATTTGTCACTATTGAGTTGGCTGCTGCAATTTTGTCCCGTAATAAATCTAACTGCTTTACCGATGCAATTGTGTTGACAACATTAAAATTGCATTGATTTGCGAGTTTTTTTTTTAATCTTTGAACATTTTTTCCACTGCTTGTCGAGAGAACGTAAATAGCCTCTATAGTAATGAGACTCAAATAAGCCATTGGCGATTAGTTGAAACGTTGACCTTCTTTATTGCTGCATAAGCGATAAATTCAAGACACAACTACGAATGAAAGCAAGTCCAAAAACCCTGCAAAAATACGAAGCGAAAAAAAGGAGAAGAAAAAGCATCCAACAATAAATCCCTATTAATGATATATCATCAAAATCCATTTTACCATTTTACTCTGGTGATTTATTTGTCCGTGTATCGTGCACGTGTGTGACAGAGTCGGAGCTAAAGATTGGGGATATGCTTGTGCTTGTACACACACACGCACACACATCCATGACGGAATGCGTATGCACTTAGTTACAATAATTCGTCGTCTGATGCCAAAGCGCGCACAACACAATATACAACAACAAAAAACAGCGATACTGAATCAGCGCGAAAGAGCGCGCCTGCACATAAAGAATATATCTTGGCACAACGTTCACGTACGGTGACTACATTAATATTGAGTTAAAAAAGAGAATTCGACTCTCGCATTTTGGGGAGAAAAAAAAGGTAATCAAGTGTGGTACATCGAAAGCGAAGAAAGAGGGAAAAGGGAGAAAAGATAGGTAGGAAGAGAAAGGAAATATTATTGTGGTGATGGTGGTGCAATACCATCGTTAGACCATTTGTATCATTCGCCGAGCCAGAAGAGAGAAAAAATGAGCGTGTACATGGAACGCCAAATCAGAGAGAGAGAGAGAGAGAGAGAGAGAGAGAGAGAGAGAGAGAGAGA
>NW_022601422.1:1968093-1994253 GCF_009176505.1 Sitodiplosis mosellana
AGAGAGAGAGAGAGAGAGAGAGAGAGAGAGAGAGAGAGAGAGAGAGAGAGACGAGGAAAAAAGATGTACGTGCTTTGCCAGTCCGAAATATTGGTGGAAACTTGCGGTTTACACATTTAGCGTTACTGAATCTGTCTTCAGATGCGGACTTCAAGTTCAACTTTTTGATCATCTTCAAGTGTGCGATGGAGCGCATAAGTAAGACCATTTTTCCACAATGAATCCACATCAACACGCTTGTCGCCATGTGTTGCATTCATCAGTCATCACGGGTAGAAAAAAAAAGAAGAACCGAAAATACAATATACACATGAAAGGCAAACACACTCTCAACACGAAACAGTCACAGGCTAAATGAACAATGCTTTTATCAATAGATGCGTAGTATGAACTGGGCTTAATTTTTCAATACATTTCACATATTTGTTTCGCTGTACTATCATATTACTTTTCATTTTTACATAAGGTCGTTGCCATTTCACTGCTAATCGAAATCATATACGCTCGACGAAGAAGAAAATAATCAATATTTTAAATTCAAGTGGGCTTACCAAAGCAGACTATAAAATCAATAAAAAATAATAATTTCGAATTAAAATTCCTGAAAATGTAATCAATAAAGAAAAATTAAAAATCCCAGTATATTTTCTGTTGAAGCCCGGGGTCGACAAACCAGTTAATTGTCATGAGAGTGTTACAAAGAAAACCAAATAAAACAAAACAAAAAGTCCAACATGCTGCGACCAAAAAGTCCACCAAATTCTTGGTCTCAAGGTTAAAAGCGTTATCAACGCCACATTTTGCAATGATTCATATCTACACGCAGAACAATGAGCACAAATCGCGTCATGAGTTTTTCTCCTGTTACATTTCGATTCTTTTTGTGTTTGAATGTTTTCATCGATTTGAGCAAATCAATCAATTTCAAGTTTCCATCTCGCTCAAATCAAGCACAAAACACACACAATAGATAATAAATGAATGTTCGTATTTTCGCATATTTTCGCGCATTTACAGCGACAGAAGAAAAATTACTTTACATTCGATTCCCTTGTGCAAATCCATTTTCCAAACAGAATTTACAAAACCAGACGAAGACAAATGTCGATAGACAATTCGCATTTCACAAACATATACACACACAAAACACAGTTACATTTGAATGAACTAGAACTCGACTTGATACTTGGTTTCTAGTGTCTCTTTGGATGAGTTGGTAATTTAAATTTATTTCACTATTAAATTGTATAGTTATTGTTTGAGTACAGCAGTAAAATTAAAACATCCTTTATGACACTGTATTTGTATTTCAAATCTTGTTTGTTTCGGTACACATTGAAACAACCGAGTATTCTTTGGAAAGCATTGGATATATGTTGCATTTTTTTGGGACTTAATGACCAGATGACCGAATACAATCTTAATGTTAACATTAAAGTTAGTTTCAAACAGTTAAAATGTGCGACTCTTCAAATCGAATGCATTATATTGACGAACAGCTTTAGTATAATGGATTCGTCCAATGACATAAGCCGCAGCACGGTTTTCGAATTATTTGCACCGATGATAATTTTTCTTCCATTTAGACCATAACACATAAGCATGAGTTCGTATAAACATTTGCATGGTTGAACCAAAAACAAATTCGTTGCCCAAACTCCGTTCTATTCATGGAACTTGACCAAACCATAGCCGAGCTGGCCGTTTTATGTTCGATGTTGTGATGGGGTAAGAAAGTGCATATTTGTGCAAATTGAGGAGGAGGATGGATAGAATCAAGGCAATTAGACGTGTACGGTTGCTTAAACAATGCTCTCATCGAATAAATCCATTGGAATAACAACACCCGTATCCATTATCTGGATACACTGGAAATGGACACAAAAATAGAGAAACATGCAACATTTATGTGTGTGTTTTCCGCCCGGAAACTTTTGTTTCATTTTCATTTGGCACACGTCTTTGTCACTTCCTCTGTTTTAAATGCTTGCATTCACAAACACTCATCAAAGTAAATATTGTGTTGTTAATGTCGTCGGTTGGTTTCACTTTGCTCGATTTCCATTCGTAATTGTCTATGTACAAAAATTATCCCGATTCTATAATGTATCCTGTTCTACGATGTATGGCTATAAATTTTTCAGAACATTTTTTTTTTCTTCTCTAGCTGTGTATGTGCTTGTGTGTGTGTGTGGTGTGGGGTGGGCTACTTTCAAATAGGTTCTTGAACCAACGGTTCTCTAGTCTAGCATAAAGCGGTAAATATATTATAATAAGCTGAATGTATACGATCTGCCTGACGGTTAACGTTGAAAAAGCGCACACAAATTCTATGGTTTGCTGAATTCCCCAAACCAAGCCAAGCCAAGCCGGTCAATGGGTATTGCGAGTGAGAAAAAAGTGAGCAACCCATAACAAAAATAGACATGAATGGCTATTTGAACAAGAAAAAAAACTGCTCATTTCTTTGCACCGAACGCTCTATGTGTTGGTTCGTTTCATTCAGACAAATCAAATAGCGTTCTACGATTCCATATCCATTCTATAATTTGCATTCAGGTTTCTTCCGGAACGAGCCAACAAAATCGAATGAAATGAAAAAAAAAAAAAAACGAACAACAACAATGTGAGAGTAAAATGACCGGCAGCAATGAAAAAAAAGCAGCGGACGAAGAAAAAAAAAACTTAGCGATAAGTTCATGTGAGGCCATCGCAAGTACAGCTGAGATGTATGGAAATATTTCAAGTAAAAAGGAGCGGCGACGAGGGGAACAGAGAACAATCTGTATGACATGAAAAATGAAGTGGTCATTTTTCTTTGTTTACGTTTTTCACGTTGTGTCTCCATACATATGTATGTACCAGCCAAAAAAAAAAACAACAGCAACAGAAAACCGCTCACGGATAGCCAGAAATGGAATAACGTCTGAACATAAGAAATTACGCGAAGACGTGTGTACGCACACACAGCACACAATCTCAATCATCAAGAAAATGGATGAGTAAACGACTCCCTTTCTCATGTTTGCCTCTCTTTCTGCCCATTCCTCTCACTCTCGCTCTCACACTTCCTCTTGCACACACTGTCTTGCGCTCTTGCTCTGCAAAACTTTTCTCTACTTCCATGATTGTGCAAATCCTCCCATGCTTGATTTTGATCGGAAAACTTTTTGCAATCCGCATATTTTTCGCCTAGGCTGCAGCGTCATGCCATCGACTACACGGTACAATGAAGTCGACACTAATTATTTATTAGATATGAAAGCCGAAATGTGATTTTTCGTTTCGTTTTCTCTGGTAGCAGAGACCAAAGTGGAAAAATCTCAAACAATCAACATGAAGCAGATTAATTTGTATGTCGTATTCATGTATCGTTTGGATTTTTGCAATTATTTTTCCCTCGTAGCCCATCAGCTGAAATGTTGATAGTTTCCACTAGCATTGTCATTGAAATGTCAATCATCCATTGATATCTTTTTACCTATTCTGAAGTTTTATGCAAAATTTCAAAATTTCAAATCCTACGGCTTCAACATCGGAAGAAATTCTGGAATATTCGAGTGCTATCAACGCGTGTTTTTGTGTGGGCAGAGTGGTGGTGTTCAACGGAAACATGTTCCAAAAATTAGTTTCGATAAACCTGAAAACAAAATTCGAACATAATTTCCAACAGTCTTTAATCAGGCAAATTTGTTAATTATTCGTGGGGACTAGCAAAACGGGACGGAGAGGGCGAAAAAAAAAACTGGACTGTAACAAAGGTATTGGTGGGAACAAAGGATGAATGATAAATGAATATTTAATGTATTTTTATGTTATAAACATGGCGTTCACGTATCATTTATTCCCCTGCAAAATGCTTCTGACGGCATTCAATGCAAACGATTGTGTGTATCTAGTGTGTGTGCGCTCATTCAAGTGGATAGGGCAGAAAGAGAGAGAGAGAGAGAGAGAGAGAGAGAGTATAAAAAGTGAAAATATAATGAATAAAAATTGGATGTGAAGAATAGAAGAAAAAAAGCGATAAATAAAATTGTGTACGAGTCGGATCAAGGCAAAATGTGCCCGAAATGAAAGGGAGAGATGAATATAAAGATGAAAAGTGCTGCATCATCGAAGTTCAATTAGTGGCACCGAATGCGGCCGTGCGCGAGCGCTCTCTCACTCGCTTGCTTGTCAGCAGGAGACAAACAATTTGTCGAGTAAAGGTAGTGCGAGTATTGTGATAATGACATGTAAAATGTTTTGAACCGGGTCACAAACACGCACACATGCAAGGAGCTGGAAAAAAAACGCAATGGTGAATCGGAAGAAATGATTTTGGTTGCGACAAGAAAGAAGCTATCACAGCAGTGTGATGTCATCGCACGGTCAATTGTTGATCGTCATATTTGTCGATGAGAGATTGCATATATTCAGTCTGCTAGTTTTTTTTTTCTCCAACAGAATTGCGTATATTTTTCAGCTATAACCACGAGTTTCATATACGGTTTCGATGGATTGGATTGAATTGAATAAGAAGAAGAAAAAAATATGAATAGAATAATGAATGGAAAAATCCCGCATTTCATAAAATCGATTCGATTTTCAAGGAAATAACGCGATTGGTACGGATTATGCTCTTAATTCTTGCATTGAATTTATATTGAAGCCATTTGAATTGAAACGCTCCCGTACGTTTCAACACGTTTTACGTTGTTTTTTTTTTGTTGTTCATGAATTGCAATTGCCTATTTCATATTATGAAATTCATAACTGCCTTTGGTGGAATGTACATGAGTCAAACAAATTAAAATTGCAGCATCGTTGGCTTATGTACAATGGTTTCATTTTGGTGTACGATTAAAAAATATTGTGAAATAAAAAAAAAACACTGCACATAGCTCAAATCGAGAAGTTAAACTTTTCTTTGGCAAAAGAAAGAAAGCAAAATAAAAAAACATCCAGGCTATATGGAGGAATGCAACCGACTGAATGAACAAAAGTAATACTTGATTGTAAAGTATAAGTATGAACAGAGCAAACACAAAAAAGTCGTCAAAAAACCATAGAGAAAGACCAAACAAGCAACCAAGCAGCCACAAGGGAAAAGAACTCAAACACAAAATTACCCGATTCACACACTTCAGCTAAAATGCATTATTACCACTTTTGTTGATTGTTGTTTTACGGGGAAAAACTCTCATTTCGTTCATTCTTTCGTCTCACCGACAAAACCTCGACTTGTCTCGGTTACTTGCCGCCGCCGCCGCCGCCGCCTCCGTCTTCTTCTTCTTGCTGCATCACAGCGTCTCTCTCTCTCTCTCTCTCTCTCTCTCTCTCTCACACACACATTTTTCTGGTTATGTCTACACACATGTAAAAGACGTTGTTTACAATTTACAACTAGTTTAAATTTTATGAACGGGAATTCAACGTGTGCTCATGGAAACTTTGTATTACAAAATTGTGTATTGAAGAGAAAAAGTGAGGAAGAGAGTGAAATGGCAAGCATTAAGCTTTTATCCATGTAAATAAACCATACACATATTCACCTAGAAACAAACTAACCCACTTGAAAACATTAACCGAACAATGTTTGCATTTCATAAATTGCATATTTCATGTGGATGAAAAATATGTACGCACCACAACCGCCGGTGTAATCATAAGCCAATCAAAGCAAAATCAAAAGATTTTTTTGTCATGTTTTTGTGTTGCATATTTCGTATCCAACGTTTCGAACATTGACTAGTAATCAACAATTGAAGGATTTTTTTTCCCATTAGTCTAGAAAGTTGACTTGAAACTTGGAGATGCCGAAGGTTGAAGCTAAAAGAATGAGCCTTAAATCCATATTTTACATTAGAAACGAACAAAAAAAAACTAAATGAGATTGTTATGTAGTTGAAACAAATTTCAACGACACACCGTCATTATCTCACAAATATGTTGTGTTCTATGTGGCGCGAGCGTTCATTTTTTGCTCATACTCTCCAATACAATATACGACTCATTTGCACTTGTAATATCTCATCGAAAAGGTGAAAAGCTTGTTTGCTTACATTATAGATGCATAGATGCATTCAGCCTTTCAACGCTACACACACAAATCATTCATCTATTTTCATCCAGAATTTGCTTTGAATTTATTCCAAAGAGAAAAGTAATTGAAATTGTTGCGATGAGAATGAGAAGGAGACTGTGTGTGTGTGTAATCGTGAGAGATGAGACACGTCTTTCTCTTCGATGCTCACACAATATGCATTAATATGTGCTACTCGAGCAATACCATAATGAGAATCGATGCAAGTGCAGCGCGATGAGCGCGTGTTTTGAATGCGATGCATTTTCACCGGCAGCACAATTACATATACTTAGATATACCTGCAGTTCGATGCTGCGGCAGAAGCAGGTGCATCATCAATTCTTTTCAAACGATTTTGAAATGAAATTCCAAACACACACACACACACACACACACACACACTTTCATTCAGTCATTCGCTCGTTTGCTTGCGATTCCGTCGCCTTTATCAATTCACATTTCAAGAGCTTTTCAACCAAATAACAACGCATCATCACAACACGTAATCAGACTTTGGGTTTTTTTTTCCCATTCTTTGTCGCAGAGCTATACATTCGCTAACATCTCTCGCACAATATAAATTAACGTCTCAAACGCTTGAGCATACAATCCATTTTCATATTGAATACTTGGCGATAACTAATTTTTAGGAGGCTGTCTTCTGCACACTCACAATCTAATGCCAATTCCATTCAGAATAACAGCAAATGGCTTCTTGCTCAAAATGGTTTAGTTTGTTTTCACTTACAGGTGCATTTTGGAGGAAACTCTATTGATTTCGAACTAGTAAATGTACCAATTTCTTATTTTTGGGCCAATCACACCAAAAATGTTTTAAACAGTAGAAGAACAAAAAAAGAAAACAATCAAAACTTATCAAAGGTTTTGTCTTTAATAGAGTCTCATTTTAAAATTAAAACAAAAAAACAACTAAAATTAACGACAAATTATTTATTACAAAATCCATGTACGCATGACGTTTCTTTCAATACTCGATTCTGATGCATTTTATTTTATGACTCTTATGTATTTTGTTGAAACAAAACAAAAATATGAAGTTGGATTCACAATTGACAATTTGGATATTGACTGAAATTCAATTGGAGCATTTTCTTATGGAAAGTAATAAAATTAGTTGACAAATCGGCCGTTGATCACTGTATTCAATTTTTAGCAGAGTTCATTGTAATCGAATCATAAATATTTTCCTTTCGACGCCTAGAAATATAATTGAAATAGCAAAAAAAAAACAATCCAATTTCATTGACATCATTTCATTACGAAAAACCCATATTAACGGCTTAAGAACAAGGTACATTGATTGAAGTGTAATTTTTTATGGGCTCTGTAATGTAGTTTATTTGGAACGGATGGTACTCTTTCGAGAATTCGATCAAATAATTTCTCCATTTATCCAGGGTACAGTCTTCACCTTTCGCATCGCCGCACATATAATTCAAGACAGGCCGGAATAAGAATGTGACCTAAAATATTCGAAAAATATCCTAAAATCCATGAAACTGAATTGAATCGGTCTCAAAATCAAACATCTTTTTAACGAATTACCATTTTGCATGATGTGAATGTGGCTTTTAAGTGTTGATGAGCTATTGAATAATCCATACTCTTTACATAAGGCCGATAATCTACAAGATAAAAGTCAGAAATGTAGGAAAGAAATTCGATAGATCAAACAGCGAGAGAGACATATTACCTGCATCTGCTGCTTCCACTTTTTGCACCTTCAAAAATTGTGATTGCTTTGGACTGCAAGTCATTTCGCATATTGGCCGCGCAAAGTTTTCAAAACATCCTGGACAATTGCTCGAGCTGAGAAACCGCTTTAACCACTTTATGTCGTCATTCATAATATCGATCTACGGAAAAATAATAGTAGTTTGATGTGTGAAATAAAGTTAAGCTAATTAATAGTTCACATCGGATTGAATCAAGCGAAAGACGTTAAAAAAAAAGTCTTGTTCAATTTTACTAAAAAAACTAACACATCATACCTGTTCATTATCACAGCATGTGAAAGTATGTTTTCGTCCTCGGGTTAAGTACGAACAGTATTGATTTAATTCTTCAAGTCCATCGTTATTTAAACGTTTGGCTGTTCCGTTGTAGCTGCAGTAAAGGTACTTTTTGTTGACTGAAAAATGAGTGAAATATTAAATACAAAACAATTGACACGCACACAAAATTTGATCAAAATCTTCGGAAATTGATTTCATAAAAAACATACACCAACTGCCAGTAGTTTTACAAACGCCGTACCATACACAATGACCATCTCTGTTTTGCTGTGAATGACAACTTTTGAAAAATCACATTTGCAAATAAAGTGATCCCATATCAAACCTCTGATTCAGCCGTAGAATAGCTGAATTGAAATATCGGCGAACAAATTATCAACACAGCCAAAACATTGGATGGAATGTATTTAATTTCAACCATTTTCATTCACTGAGATCGTTTTATAAAAAATGATCACTAAATATTTAGAATTCAGAAGAATTTATACTTAACTCGTGTGCGTCTAGTTGAAAACTACAAAATGAAACTATTTCAAAACTTGTTTTTTTTATCACGATTTTGAATCGGTTCGAAAAAAAAGAAAGTACGTACATGAAATAAGTAATAATTCGTTATCACGAGTTTCTGTTCACTTGCATAACTCACATAAGACGTTGCAATGAATCATGACGCATTCTAACGACATTTCTAATTAATATAATATCCATATATCCATTACTTTCTTTGTTTGCTGCTCGTATCCATGTGCTGTGTAAATCAGTGTACAATTCTATTATCTTAAAAATAATATACATCGATAACTAAATAATAGCTACAAGAATACTATTGTTTTGAAGGAAAAAAAGACAGAGCAATTCATTCCCTTGGTAGAAAGGAAAAAGATTACTGCAAGTAAAAAATGAAGAGTGAGTTCGGCTCTTTTCCTATCTTATAGGAGACTTGAAGAAGATATCTACGAGTAGATAACAATTCACTATTTTGTTCTGTTGCAAACTCTGTTTGGCGCTCAGGGCTGTAGCCAGGATTTTTCCTAGGAAAGTGTGGTTCCACTTTACCAAGTGATAACTTGCCCCGAAAAAACAACTATTTTGAAAAAAAAAAAAAAAAGTGGGCTGGCTTTTGGACATTTTTCAAGTTATTGGTCAAAAACCTCGAAAATTCGCGAAAAATCGAAATTTCAAAAAGTGGTCACTTTTTTTTTTTTTTTTTTTCAAAATAGTTGTTTTTTCGGGGCAAGTTATCACTTGGTAAAGTGGAACCACACTTTCCTAGGAAAAATCCTGGCTACAGCCCTGTTTGGCGCTGAGCTGCTCGGTTAACGACTGTTCAATTTTATATTCACTGTTTCTCGACCATACACTTCCATTTATTTATACATTAATTATACGTTCTCACGATCGGATATCACCCGTTTTACCATTAAAATATATACATTAATTGTACGTTCTCACGATCGGATATCACCCGTTTTACCATTAAAATATATATGTATATGCATAAATTTGTTTAACACGATTCAATATCACCCGATTTATGTGTATATTTGCTCGTTTTGTCAAAATTTTTGCCCATAAGTGTCAAATCTATTTTTCGCTTTAGTCATTATTATTGAACATTTTCTCAATTTTAACGGAAGAGCTATTCTGTATTCAAAGTTTAATAAATCTTCTAAACGAGAGAAAAAAATCCAACTCAAAGATTGTTGTCTATGTGTTGCATTTATTACAGACGATGCGATTGCTTGATTTATACGAAATCGTAGCCGACACTCGAAGAAAATGCAAAATAAGACAAAGCTCGAGAAGGAAAAAAAAAACAAGAGCATCAAAAACAAAAACCAAATAATGCAGGGATTTTATTCAGACTTTTCGAGTCTTTTGGCTAAAACCGACTGCGACTCCCACACGTTTCATAATCTTCTTCTCGTCTGTGTTTCTTTCCTTCTCGAAGGGCGACAAAATTCGTATCTTTGCGTAAAATTTGTAGTTTTCAGTTTGAATTTTCATGTTTTTGCTGCAATCTCTTTCTTCTTTTGTAACAATATGCGATTACCCAATGCAAAATGTTGACGTCAACATATACACAAATATGCATTTAGATATACACACAGCATTTGTTTTGTGTGTAGTCGAAAATATTCGATATATCTCGGTTAGCGTCTTCGAGTAATATATAAGCAACAAATGCTTCGGCCGCAATTTGAGAGAGAGGGAGAAAGAGAGAAAACGCGGAAAAATGAAAGTTTTGTTATGGAGAAAAACACATATTTTATTCTATCAAAATAAAACCGCATGCAAACAGGTTTATGTTTTCACTCATACTGTTTCGTGTCTGTTTCCAACGGAAGAAACTTGATGGTGGTGGTGGTGGTGGTTTTTTTCCGCTTCTGCTTTCATTTCGTCTTTTAAGCATTCATGGAATTGTCTTTCCCTATTTGTCATTTGATGCGATGAGACGAAGTTTTCAGCCTGTATTCCGCATAGCCGCGTGAGCTTCCTGTCTGGATACATTTACTCGGTCCTTATGTCATCTCGAAAGATGTTAAGGCTTACTTTATCTCTTTCTTCCTCTATTTATCGCTCCTTCATTCTCTTTCCAACACACATTCTCTTACAAACACACTTTTTTCTGGCCCTTGTTTATTGATTCAAAGTAGGAAATCATCTGTTTGACACAGATGGTTTTGGATTTAAATAACAACTCAACCTTCAAAATATCGGGTTTTCTGATTGTATTGTCAGATTTTGTTTTCTCATTTCCTCACGCAAAATTTCGAATCAGTGGTTGTAATTTTCTTGTTTAATACTTTTGCAGAAAACTCAAAATGTTGGCGATGAATTGATGAATTCAACATCAAGTGCTGCCGAAATTAGCCACATTTTGAGAGAGAATCAAACCAAATGAAAATCATTTCCTTGGAAAAAAGGATTAACATTTGCTCGGCACAGTCAATCAGTCAGCATTCGTTCAAATCACAAGAGCTTCGAAATAATAACACACAATTTCGGGTTGATAATTTAGAGTGTGAGAGTCGAGCTGTATGAACAATTTATACAGTTAGTGGTGCAGCAATATGCTCTGGCAGATGACACGATTATGTTCGCTTGGTTAAAATTAAAAATGCTCGAGATTTTATGTCTATGTATAGTTTGAATTTTGTTGGTAAAAACGCGTCGCCATTTGAACAAGAACAAGAGTGTGTGTATGGAAAACTCGATTTAATTTCGGTTATTTTCGTTGCCACTGTTTCACAGGGCACCGATTTGTATCCAAGCCACTGGTGCGTGTGTACACTTCGCTCAGCATCGTTCGCCTCATTTTCTCGCTGCTCACTCATAAACTCTCAGTAATTGCACGTTTTTCATGCAGAAAATTCATTAAGAGCTTAAATATCTATAAACTTAGATGAATTTCTTCGTGATTTTCAAGGCGGCTTTTTTCTTCTTCTGCGCGCGCTCGCACGAACACGAAGTAGCTAAAGCACTTGAAAATGAACGCATACATTCGCGTAAGCGTACACCACGTGGTGAATTTTGCATGTGATGTGTTCGGTCTCCATATCGTTATGTGTAAGATATATGAGCATTTATTAGCCGCATCTCAGACTATATGCTTCGAAGATGTGTTGCGTCGTTGTCCTCCAAAGTACAAAATTACACACAATCATTTCATTCATTTTCACTTGCTTTCGTCGTCGTCGTCGTCGTCGTCCCCTTGCAGTAAGCTAAGCAAATAAATGGCCAGCCATTGAGTCAACTGCTCACCGTGAAGAGAAAGAAAAAGCAGAACCAGACAAACACATCCACCTTATTTGAAGTCTAAGCTTAGGTTTTTGATGAAAATTACGTACGATTTTTTCTGCGTTGGCTCACGACGAAAATCACCAAACAATAAGCAAAAGTATGTGTGTGTGATAGAGAGAGAGCGAGAGAGAGAGAGAGAGAGCACGGCACAGCAAGCACATTTTGCACATTGCTTCGTTCGCTCTCTTATTCATCAACTGAAACGAAAATTGCACAACAGAAATTTACATTATTACTTATTTATAAAATTTTATGCTAAACTGAAGAAGAGCTCGCAGCACAAATATACATATAAATGCGTTCCTCTGCACTGTGCTGTGCTCTTCTCGTCCCGCTTCTTTTTCACATTCACTCTCGTGTTCGCTGGCTTCTCTATTCACAACCATCATTTTATGTTGTTTATGTTCGCATTTCAAAAATGAGCTCGCCAAGCTTTTGGCATTTTTAGCTCTCGTTCTCTCATCATCCACTTCGTGTCTTTGGATGTGTACGTTACAGAGCCCAAATGGTATGCAAAAAGAAATTGTAGGCTAAATGGAGCACACCGTTTGCTGTGAAACTTCAATTCCATAGAAACAAAATGATCGCAACACACAGTACGAACGAAAAAAAAAAATAGAAAAAAATATATCACTGCATCGCACTCAAGCGTGTATTACGTTTGACAACATGATAGAGCGGACAGAAATCTGCAAAATGAAAGCGAATATAAGCATTTTTTTTTCTGCATCAACAAACCAACGTTCTCAAGATGATTTTTCAAGTTTCCACCGCATAGATTCGCCTCGACGACTATGGCCCTCTACCCGGCAATCGCTGTTGTGATATTTTTCATACCGACCGCACACAAGCACACGTGAAAATTTTCCCAACGATGCGAGACTTCTACTTGGATTTCACCCAAGATTTTTCTACTTGGATAATTACTTAGTTTCATGGTAATGCTCATTACAGTACCATCGAATAGATATACGTTGCAACATCACTTTTGCTCACCTATTCCGACGCTGAGGCTTTGTCCCGCTCTCGTTCACTCGATGTGTGTGTGTGTGTGTGTGTTTTGTTTGTTTTCTTTGCGATTATGGGGCAGAATGATAATCAGGGAGGATTCAGAGCGCATAAACCACCGAGTCCAAGTGGTTTTGCACGAAATGAAAGATTCATACGCAGAATGTGACATAAATGTAAAATGAAAACTTGAACACCAAGAGGCATCCATAAATAGAAATCGCGCAAAATAGGCCACGAACTTCGATCCACACACAAAATTCGGTAGCATTTCGAATAAACGAGGGAGTGAACAACGGCTTGAAACTTTCGATAGAACGGTATTTTCGGGTATATTTCTTCGTGACGCCACAAGGTATATTGAAGCTAACGGAATTTAAACTTCCTCCAGGGGATTAATTAACAACTTTTCAGTTGAATGACTCTAATACAAAACTTCAAATCAGACAATTTATTGAATCAATTGACCGAATTCTCTCTCTCACACACTCATTCAGTCCCTCACTCACTCACGCCAGTCCATTGAAATTTCAAGCACTTTTCCAGCAATAACATGTATGCAGGTCAAGACTTAACTCAAGTATTTTACTAAATGAACTAATAAATTAGTTGAAAATAGTTAAGCGAGCATTTTATTCAAATTGGAAAATACACTTCAAACAAAGTAGTTGTTAACCTTTTTTTTTTCAAATAGTTTTATCGGCAATTATCAACAAATTTTATATGGAAATTCGAACAATTTTCTAATTAAACGTTATTTACGGCAACGGTGCAAACGCTTTTCTTATTCTTATTCTATTAATATTTTAAGTGGTCATTCATCATTCCCCCGTCGTTATTTCTGAATTTAATTGCTGCGTGAAGATGGAAAATGTTTAGATTCCGAAGTTTTCTTCGTTCAAATAATTTAAATATATTCAATTGGATAATTAAATTTATTTAAAAAAAAAATTCATCATTTGAAGTAGAAATTCTTTCAATTGAACCATGGTCTGTAAAACTCTTGAACCGCGAAGGAAAACCCATATCAAAATATTGGATTTTAATTGGAAATTGATTGCTCGTAATTTCAATTGTGTATCTGCTGACGATACTTTGATAAAATTTTATTTTTCAAATGAATAAATGAAACGCAGTATTTCGTTGACTCGATTTCGACACATTGATTGTCAGTTTTGGAATTGATGGTGATTTGGTCAACTATTTCGAAATTGATTTTTCAGTTTTGATTATGAATAGAAAATTGAAATAATTCCATCTAATCCATATGTATCGAGTAGAATATATCGTCATGGTTTATTTATACGAAAATGAGTGTAAATTTTAGCACATCGCAATGTGTCAATCTACATTCATGCCAGATTCCGTTTGTCCATGGAATAAAAGACGATTCATTCCAGTGGTGTGAACATTTTATTACATTGAAAGAAAAATCCAATGGTTCGATTTTGAACATTGCACATCATATCTGGTGCAATTCCACAGTAGACAATGTTTGATTTGAAGAATTCGAAAAGAATTTGGGCGCCTCCATAAGCGTAACACTACCGCATTTGTAGCGTCGAATTTCGAAATAATTATCAAAGTCCATTTAAAATCCATTCATCCGTCCATGATTTTATTGAACAAATAATGTATGTGCTGCAATAAATATTAAAATCGGTGTTGAAACTCGCAACATATGAGTTTCCGTATGTTTTTTTGTTTCATTTCGTTGGGAAAATTAATCATACCAGTTGACGTAAATTCCACATTGAATATTCAGATTTGATATGAATATGTGTTTATGGATGCTAGCTTAGTGTGTGAGCTCTCTCCACTTTTGATAATTTTCCGTTTTATGATTAAAAATGTTGAATACGATGCTAAAAAGGGAATTTCAAATAACTCGCACACTGAAATAAAAGCGTCCAACATATTCGGTTGGAGTGCGTGTGTTCAGTTTAATATTATGATTTTTTCTTTCACTTATTTCGATTCATACATATTTAATTGCCATTTGGTTGAATCCCGAACGAAAAGCTCTTACATCCCTGTACGACGATACACACAAAGCGAACGATATTCGGAATAAAAACATTTTATTTTGCAATGAACGTGGACCTTCTGCCATCACATTTAGCAATGAGTGAGCAAGTGAGATGAAAAGAAGAAAAAGAAGATGACGACGATGAAAACAGTGAAAGATATTCGAAATTATATGAAATGTAACAAAAGCGAATCCATAGAATGCACAAGCCAAGCCAACGAGTACTTAATGGTTGACAAAATCTGGTTGACTAACGCGATTGTGAGCATTAGTTTATTATTTCGGTTCAATATTACTATAGTTAAAGGTTTATGAATTCGTTGCTTCCCGTTCAATTTGTTTCATTTAAGTTGAGTTGGTCGCTGTGCTCCGCGCGCGCGTCCGTGTGTGTTTTTTCGAATGTTGTGCTCTGTTGTGATGCTGTGTTCATAGCTCAGCTATTACGCTGTTGAATGAAATCGGCATTAAAACTTTTCAACGAAATTGTCTCCGGTTTTGTTTTTATTTTTCGGTCGGAGTTGGTAATAATCTTTATCTTTTGTCTGTGGTTTTTCCGTGCTTTCGCACATACACATGCCGATTAAGATGCAAGAGAGAGGGAGAGAGGCAAGAGGCAAAATGCTCCATTTATCTGTTCGCGTTGTCTTTTTCGTGGCTACTGGCAAGAAGCAAATGAACAACAACACACACTTACACTCATACGAACCGAAAGATAGATTCACGCAACGACGCTTGTCCGGGTCGAGTGAAACTTTTTTTCCTCTTTCTCTCTCTCTCTCTCTCTCTCTCTCTCTCTCTTTCTGCTATTGAAATTATTTATCCTATTTTTCGATTTTGTTACTATTTTTATTTAAAGTTTTTGTTTTTTGCTCTTTCGCCATCTCTTGCTCATTCATTGCCGTTGCTTTCGTTCAACAAACGCAACAAAGTTTTCCGCTTTTTCCATATTCATATCTGCAGATGTACACTGAGTGAGTGTTGCATTTACAATGCAAAATCGTCGCTTTCGTTCGCATACGAAACACCACAAGACAAAACGGAATGGAAATGGGAATGGCACACCAAATGAAGAAAGCGACATACATTCACACAGAGATATAGAGAGGCGCACGAGAGAGAGAGAGAGAGAGAGAGAGAGAGAGAGAGAGAGAGAGAGAGAGAGAGAGAGAAGAAGAGTGAATGCCAGATCGAGAGTCGGCCAACAGAGATGAAAATAAAAACGACAGCATAGTTGATTTGTTATTTGAGGCAAAAGTTCTGTGAATTGTAACATTTGCATTTGAATGGTTTCTGATTGCAAGGGTTTAATGCTTCCTCTGGAGTATAATGCTGAGCTGTGGGACGACAGTGAGGCAATGACAGTGTTGTTGGTTGGTGATGGCAGTGGCAGCGGCAGCGGCGACAATGACAACAGACGGAACATGGAAATGAAAGAGAGAAATGTGTGCAGGCTTTTGAAATGACGTTTTTAACATTTCAAATCACCAATCATCACATAAAGATTGACCAAATGCAGTTTTGCATGCCCGGCTCGGCTCGGCTCGGATCGCCTCGTTTCATATATAACAGCACACAACTTCTGAACACAGTGATATAGGGAGATAGAGGAAGCCGCAATGGTGAAGACAATAACTTGATGACTGAGTGTACCGAGCGCACGCACACACATACATATTCTCACATCGTCGAAAATTACGGAATAATAACAATAATAGTTGCAAAATCGACGGCATTTATTCAAAAGTTTCAGGCTTTGTGGTGCATATTGGTTGAACGGGTCGTTCGGCAGTGGTCGTTTCAGGATCATTAGTAATTATTGTTATTCACAGACTGTCGCAGTAATTCCAGGACATTGGCTAGAAACTGTGTGAATGTGTGACACAAAACAAAGAGCTACAGACAAAAACTTGTGTGCAAGTTGAATCAAGAGAGGATTTTCCAGTTTTTCCCAAGAATTATTCAATTGTGTGTGTATATGAGAAAATAAGACTAGAGAGAACACACACAATTTTGATTGGTTGAAGCTCTTTTTTTTCCATCCATCATCAGTGCATCAACAACACCACCAGCAACAGCAGCAGCATTTCAAATCATCGGATTAAATTTCTCTGCATTTTGGATTCGGAAAAGTTTTTCGGATGCTTTGAATTCTGTAACGCTTCGTATTGATGCAAAAAAAAAGAAGATTATTTAATGTTCAACCGGTTCTATATCGCGTCAGTGACTTATATCTCGACACTATTTCCACATCAACAATTTTCTATCCGCAATTTCGCCCATTTCATTTATTATTGTTCTTTATTTAATTCATTTAAATGGATATAGCCTAATATTTCCGATACATTTCGTGAGCGCTTGCCGAATGCGAAAACTTCAACATTCGATGATACTTTAAATTCCTATCGAATATTTTAAATCAGCAAAACTTCGGGAATGCTGAATGAACAGCAGCGAAAAAAATGATTGAGTTTACGAAGTTTGTATATTTTTTTAATTGAATTTTGGCAAGCGAACGCAGCTCATTGTGCAATGTTATATGATTATTTGAATACTTGAATGCCATTTTCATAATCTGGTTTCGTTTTGCGAAACATGAACGCTTGTTCTCTCTGCCCTTACTGTCGCTCTTGCTCTCATGCTCTCTCCCTCTATCTCTCGATACTTGTTATCATTCTTGAAAATGCATTGAATATAATTTTTTTTTTTTTAATGAATATGGTGTACGGTTTTTATCATTCGGCAACATGCCAACTATGAATGGAAATGACATTCAAGCTGAAATATCCACCCATTGTGTGGTGAGTGAGTGAGACAGAGGAAGGGAGCGATGGTGTGGTTTTAGAGAAAGAGATCGAACGAACGAGTGATGGAAATACAAAAAAAAGACACACTCACTCACACACACACATAGACAGCAAAACCCTAGATTTCTAAGTGAATTTGCCATTGAAAAGTGATTTCCGAAAATGGAAATTACTGTTTTTATTGTGTTTTTCCCTTCGAATTCAATTCGTATGGTGTAGCTAAACGCAACGCAACGTGCACACGAAAGTTTGAAATTGAAATTCGGGATTATCCAATATCAATTCCGATCGACACCAAACTGAGGAATATCGAAAGTGTGCAATTAGACAGAAGAACAAGTCGTAAAAACATTTGGTAACATAAAATCGGATTAATTGGTCCGAATCGAAATGAATTTTACCGAAAATATGTAGCACTTTTGGAGCGCGAATGGGACGAATGATGTTGTATGTGTATATGTGAAGAGACGATTGTGGAATTAAGCTCGGTAGATGCTATTTGGACAAAATACGTGTATTTGCGTGCAAACGAGTAATGAATACACGAAAATCTGGAGCGAGATTTTCCAAGCGATAGACAATCGAAGCGAAAGCAGGCAACTTTCACACAAACACGCACACACACACACATAGCGGCAATCACATCAATGAATATCGACATGTTGGCCTTTTTGAGAGAGGCAAATGGTGTATTTGCTGAAAATTTTAATGATTGCTATGAATTGTATGGGTGGAAATTGAAACAGCCCAGCTTTTGTAATACCTTTTGAAATGTAATCGATTTGCCTGGCCGGGGAACAGATCATTCCGGTTATTCTATGCGGCTCATTTTGAATATCTTGAAATTTTAGTATGTGTGTTTGTGTTGCCGCGCCGACACTAATACGATTAAATACCTCTTTTGCAATCGCTGGTTGCAGATTATATGAAGCTCCCAAATTAATTTTAATTCAATTATTTGACACATTTCTTTTCGTCGCATCTTTCTCTCCTATTCATGCTCTCTCTCTCTCTCTCTCTCTCTCTCTCTCTCTCTCTCTCTCAATTTCTCTATATCATCATCATTATTTTCTCACTCGTTTAGCCAATTGCTTTCGATTTTATTCCAATATTTTGCACAAATTTAGATTCTACGTTCGGATTTCAATTGAAGCATTTCATAGAATAATTGAAATCGAACCTTTTTCACGACTTATTGTGACTTGAAATGAGAGAGAGAATTAGTTTACGCGGCTTGTGATTATGTTCATCGTATATTTGTGACTGTAATCGACTTAAATGTTCGATAACAATTTTTGAAGACTTACGAAGGGAAAAAAATGTGCACACCATTCAAATAAGCGATTGCTTGAAACATTAAGCAATCACAATTGGCTACAAAAAACACCGTCACAATCATTATTACGATTTTCGCATTTCCCTCATTTCCAAATAATAAATTTCATCGCGTTCGGCAATTGATTGAAAATCGCAGCATCGATCAATTCGGCGAGATTTTTCAGTCTCTCTCTCCCTCACACACACACACACACACACACACGCCATGATTTCTATGATTTCGTTCGTTAACAAATCGTGTTGCGGGAATTTATTAGAATGCGTCCAATGAGAGCGCCAAAGCCATTTAGCAAATGTGATTTTCAATGGTGAATGGTATTTTCGCACGCGAATCGAACTCGAATCAATTGAAAATTCACCATTACAATGGCCTCCGCTTTTTTCTATACAAATTTCATTCACAAAAGAACACGAACCAATCAAACAACCTTGACACATTCGCATTAAATTACAGCGATGGAATGAAAAACGGTGTTTTTTTTTGCATAAATTTCGAACTGGATGAATTTTGAAATAAAATACACCTTTTTAGCGAATTAACTGGCGTTGGGAAACTGTTTTGCAAAACTGTTCAAAAAGCCATTCATGTAAAAAGTGATCCATATTCCACATTTTACATTGTACCGGGTGATATCTTTATGAACTCCATAGCCATATATTTGCACACTTTATGGGCGTTTGAGCGCTTGACAATTGCAAAACTGAGCACAGGGAAAAAATATCACCCGAAAACCTTACGATAACTATAATTCATCGTTCACATTGCATTAAATCTTTAATAATACATTCCAGCCCCATTCATTTTTTCTCTCTCTCTCTCTCTCTCTCGCTGCCATTCGCTGTTGCATGTAATGTTTAACATTTGCACCCGTTGACTTTTATGGTGCATTGGCATGCAATATTGGCCTTCAATGCATTTTCTGCACACACATAGAGGGGCAACGGCTGATGGTGGTAATGGTGCTGGCGCTGGCGCTGGTGCACAACTGAAAAATTCGTGTTTAATTAAACTTCCTCATTTATTTGCACTTTAAACACACTTACCCATTCACGGGCATTATACGAAATGGGAACACCACCGATACTGCAACACATTTCTATAAAATTAATGATCAAACTAAGCAGAAGCTATGGCCTTTATTTCTTCAACAATTTCTTAAACTAGAAATTTATGGTCAATACTAAAATGCATTTAAATTAGGATAAAAGCCACTTTTCAAGTCTAATTTACGCGATTTTTATTCCGTTCCTTTTTATTAAGGTTTTAGTCTAATTTTCTTGTAATAGAATTAAGCTAAGACCGTATTTGTGTGCCTTTTACGGTGAATGTCTATGATGCCTATTGCCTATGCTGTGTACAAAGATGACAAATATTTTTGGCTTAAGCGATTCTCCCCCTTCGAAAGAAAGAAAAAAAATAATAAGAAGTTTCATATATGCACTTGACACATTCGTCAAGTTGAATGAAAAATGGATCGAGTTGCATTTTTTGTTCGTACCCCTCTGGCAATAATCACACGTTTAATTAATCACCAAATGGATAAGCGAATAGATTTTGTCTCTCTGTGTGTGTCAATCGTATGCTTTCGAGAGGGACTGATATAAATCTTGGGTAAACATGTGCTAAGTAAACACATAGTTGAACAAAGTGAAATGGTAAATATAAGCGTGAGGACACAAAGTGTATGGCGTTGTCGTTGATGTCGTAAGTGACCAAATGCTTGAATCATATTCGTAAATGTTGATTACACTCTTGACAAGCGAGCATAAAAAAACATGCCTATTCAATTTCGAAAGTGAGGCGATTTTTTTTTTCCAATGGAGTTCGCCCATTGTGTGATATTGCCGTTTACTTCATTTTTGACAATTGTCTTTCACTGTTTGCGAAACCATTTTCCTTAGCACACTTCCAATGGGGCTGATTCTGAATGGAAAACGTTTCATAAAACTTTACTAAAGAATTATCTGCTCAACGTTATCAACGGTTAGAAAATTTTGATCATCCACCATCCAATAATTTAACCATGGTATTCAGCCTACGCGCAGCTTAGTTAATTATCATATCGTTTCATTCGATGTAAATGCCTTTCTCTGGAATGAATAATGATAAATTTGCTTTTGCAAGTCGATTTTCGGGCGGTTTTTTTTTTGTGCTCGCGTCTCCAATATGGGATACATCGAAGACACGGCGAAATAAGGGAAACAATGGACACAGCCGGTTCTTTTTTATAGTTGTCTGATAAGAAAATGACGAATAAGAAAATAATAACATGGCCATTGTTTCTATTGAAATCCATTTGGCGGAGAGATAGAGCGAATTGTGTGCGGTGTGGTGCTGTACGAAGTTCCTTGGAAATTGGCACAATGGCGACAAGAACTACGAATACACACCATTATCAGTGAATAGAAATCTTGGCATGCATAATTCAAGTGAATTTATATGCATTGAGCATTACATTTGTTTGAATCTTTTGTAAGAATTTTGGTTGTTGTCGGCGGAGGCAGAGGTGGCAGCGGCAGTGGTGATAGTGGATTCTTATTTACACTCGCTTCTCTTCACCAACTTTCAACGTCAAACTGGCTGACTTGCAGAGAAAGGAAGAGAGAATGCGATATTCTGATACAAACTCATCCACACTAATATATCGAATCGATATGGTCATCTGTGCGCGTTAATATAGATGAAACTGGCTTAACATCATAGAATCTCGATCAAGAGAAAGAGAGAGAGAGAGAGAGAGAGAGAGAGGAGAGAGAGGGGGAGAAGGCTGTAGACGGAGACACAAAATTGTGTTATCGCTTCAATAAATCGTTACAAACACAATACGAACCGTATGCATTTGAATGTATCGGATTCTATTTATTTATTTTCGCTAGAGCTTTATATTACGTTATGAACAGCAAATGGGAATGGGATCAGCAGCAGCAGCAACGGTCGTACAATAAATAGAAACGTGAACAGGAAATGGACTGACAGAATGCGTAAGCAATTTAACGAAGAAAAAAACGGCACCAGAAACAATTGACTTGTTCATTGTTCGCCATTTTCATCCTTTCTCTTTCACACACACACACACACATATCGACTGACACATTGGCCCGAGTGTATGTAAATGACGTTCGAGCTCAAGTGAATAGTTTCTTAATTGCGCTTCAACACTTGACATTTTGTTTCGTTACAAGGATAATTTTGCATGCGAAAAAAAACAACACCGGCACACATACCAAAAACCTTACTGATTGTCAATGAAAAGGCACATTGAGTTAACGGTCGAGTGATAACAATGACAATAGAATTTAATTAAACGATACGTTTTTTGTGTGTGTACGAAAATGCATTTAGCTTTTATCCGGTCATGTTTATTCTATAGAGGCGGGCGGAGAGAGAAGAGCTCAAGAGTGTTAGAATGCGCTAAAAACGTTTTCGATTGTTGCTCTCTGGCTTTGTTCTCAATGGCCGCTGTTTAGCTCGCAGTCGAAGCGAGATCAAATCATTTGAGCAACATGACAATGAATTATTAAACAATATGTACGATAAATGTTGAGAATTCAAAAAAAGCCATCCAAACCGACTAAGATAGACCTATGCATCGAAAAAACCAGATGTGTTTAATGGAAGCATGCAAACAAATATATATATATATATCAAAGGCAAAAGCGCTAGAAAAATCGCGAGTTTTTCTAATTTCCTTCGACATTTTTTTCTCTCTCTCTCTCGATATTCAAATCCAAAGGCAAAATTCATTCGAATCTGTGTGCGCGCCTGATCTTTGTTGCCAACTTTTGCTGTCGTGTCAATATTTTATCTCGATGTTTCAATTGCTTTTCTCTTCACATACTATGCACGGTACGTTTTTTTTTTCCCCTGTATGTTGTTCACCCCATTTTTTTCACTCGGCCCAGGCGCAAAGAGAGGGAATTTCACAACGCAGCAGCAGCATCAACCATAGCAATTTAATTCCATTCAATTTCGCCTCCATAATCAACATTTGCTTAATTTCAACGACTGGCTGATTTCATTTTATTCGAAATGCGGTATTTGAAGCATTTTTCTGTCAAAAAAAAAAGTTTCGACAGAGAGAAAAACCATTCCATCTCTTTGACTCATTTTTATTGTTGTTCCATTGCTCGTTCGTTCTCTCTATTTTGCCAAATCCAGCATTAAAATTCAGCTTTTTTTTCTGTCTGTGTCTGTGTGTTGATTCGTTTCGGTTTGCTTTAGGTGATTTTTACACATATCTCTTCACTGACAAATCCATTGCGTGGATTTTTTTTTGACTGTTGTACGGTTTTGCACTTCAGGCGGGATAAAAATGCTGAATAATTTATTTTAACTGCTGTTCCTGCCGTCAATGACGCCGCCGACGCTGAGTATATGCAGAGAAAGAGAGAGAGAGAGAGATAGAGATAGAGCGCTAACGTCGACAAATTTCATGCACGAACAATCGAATGAAATGAACATACCACAAAAGTTGACGCGCAGAGAATGCAATTTTTTTTGTTCTATGTTCAAAAAACGACTCAAAACGATTGAACGGCACAATACGCGCTTCAATGAAATGAATGAAATGTTATTCCAAATGGTAAACGTTGCAAAAATACACATCCCAGTAAGAGAAAATATACACACACAATTTGCCATGCTAAAATGTTAAATCTCCATGTTGATATACCAAAATCAATTTTCACCGTAGAATCACCACATTTCACAATAGTTTGAAGTGAACCGTTCTCTTCGGCAAACGAAAATGAAAAATAAAAACGCAAGCCATAATGAATGATGAATTGATTCAGAATGGTCAAATTCAACAACACAACGACACATCAAAATAAAATACAATCAAATACTTGAGTTAACTAGATTACGGAGGAAATTAGCGAGATGTTAAAGGACATGAATTTTGATGAGGCGAGTTTTAATTGCATTTCAAGTGTTTATCGATCATCAGCGAGAAAAAGAATGAAAAAATTGCTTCAAAAAGTTGTACACCTATTCAAGGTGGGAAAATATAGCTAAGACTAATGAAGTGAAAAACCTTCTGCGACGACGAGAAAAACAAGGAAAATCGAATTAATGCAGTGAATAAACACAGTTAGTTGATATTGTGCATACGAGTTGTCTTGACATTTGTAATGAGATTATGCATTAGAAAGATCATCGAACGAATGAATTGAGCAGGTCGCATCAAATCCAAATCGTTGCAGCCCAGTCGGTTTCTGCTGATTTAATGGCTGCCATTTTCGACCGGATTCGAAGCGACAAACAAAAAGAACGAGCAAAAAACGAACCACGTTACTACGGACAAAAGAAAGGAAAGATGAAATGAACGGGTGAATGAGAGCATGAGAATGACTGGAATGAGAAAAAAAAAATCGTCAAAACTGCAGTGTACGAAGTTAGATAACATCTGTTACTATCATAACAATTAATTAAAAATGCAATAACAATAACTTAGTGCTTGTTTTTCACACTAACTGTGCATGGCAAATGCCATTGCCGGACGTTTGAACAGCAAAAAGCGAAGCTCGTTGCGGTTGGAATGTAGTACGTTGAGAGCAAATTCGGTTGGCATGCTCGTATCTATGGCGATTGAAATCGGTAGACAGTACGGTGTGTATGCAGTGCCAGTGCCAATGCCAATGCCTGTGCAGTCAAAAGAGATTGTTTACTTGAAATGGTGCTTTCGATTGCATTACAGGACGGTGACGAGGCGCGAACGAGCCGTGCGCCACACACATACACGAGCTGCATGCACATTTATACCGGAAGGCAATCTTGACGGGAAAAAATAACACTAAAGTTAATAATAGAAGGAAAATGTTTAATAAAATGCTCTACTCGGTTGTCATTTTGAATTCTATTAAAACGATTCAGGATGCTGCTTTGTTTGGCGCAATGTTCACAGTTGAGTAACGTTGTCTGCTTGTGTTGGTCGCGCTAAAGATTTATTTTCGATCGAAATTCTAAAGTGAAGCGGCCGAGATAACACGCTAACACACAACTAGTTTCATCTAATTTATTGTTGACTTGGGCTTTTTGTTGAGAGAGCGAGAGAGAGAGAGAGAGGCAATCGGATGAAGAGAAAAACACGAACGAAAGCATCAACACAACGGCAACGAATTTGCATGCACATACTTTTTAATTGAATTCTCCATCTTTCGCAACAAGCACAGTGAATGAAATAGAGCAATTGTCCACGGGGAAACGGAAAGCCCATTAGCAAGAGGATTGCAGAATGGGATGGAGTTCACGAAATAGAGGCAAAAAAATAAATAAATAAATAAATGGCAGTATATTGTGAGTGGAAAGCAAGGTCGAGAGGGCACACATCCAGAAAAAAAGGACTAGAGTGAAATTTAAAACTCTTTACACTTGTACCTTATGTAGCAGTACCAAGCTTTTTAAGATTTTTGGCGAATACTTTGCCGCATTTTTGAGTGTTTCGGTGTTGAGTGTAGGCACTTTTTATTACGCCTGAACAAAAAAATTTTGTCCCTAATTTCAACATTGCCATCGCTGAAATGACGAACATTTTATGCAGAGAAAGAAAAATCGAATGATTTTAACCATAGAAACATCTTTACCTGGTATGAGATGCTATGCAGACCTCGATTACTTTTTTCACATGTCAATGCGCACGCCATCGAAAGCACATCAAAACAAATTAAATGCTTTTGATTTCAAGCAAAAGTTTACTTCTGCATGCCTTTCTGCGTGTCTGTTGTCATCAATTTCCAAATGGTTTGGCTGTTTCATTTCAAAAGCGGCCATTTAAAACAGTGATAAGCAGTGAAAATCCAATCCAAACCAAATCGTAGACAAATATAATTTTAGTTTTGCAACATTGAATACGATATAAATCATATCGAAATTTTTCGGGGTAATTTATGGTTTTTCCAAATGCGCGTTTTATACAGAATTGGCAAAATTTTTATGTAAATCATTCCCTTGGGCTCAATTCAAACATTTGCCGGCCCAACAAATTTATACAGTTTTTGAAGCTTCAACAACAACAGAGAAAGAAAGAGAGAGAGAGAGAGAGAGAGAGAGAGAGAGAGAGAGAGAGAGAGAGA
>NW_022601422.1:1994263-1998842 GCF_009176505.1 Sitodiplosis mosellana
AGAGAGAGAGAGAGAGAGAGAGAGAGAGAGAGAGAGAGAGAGAGAGAAAATGGAGATAGAAAATGAGCAGACAAAATTGGCCCAGAAATAATAGATATTTCCAAACCGACTGAAAAATCACAGGCACTAAAATAATAATGCTCTTATCCGAATGCAAAACAGAAAGCAAAATAAAAAAAAATGATGAGCGGACCAACAACACAAATCGGAGTCAATCGAAGGAAAATTTGAAAGAAAACAAGGCACAAGAAAAAAAAAAAAAAGAATAATAAAAGCCAAAAGATCAACATCGTTTCGTTTTTTATAAGTCGAAAAAAAAACGAGAAACTCCATTGAAATGGCGAACCGTGGATAGATGCGAATGTGATAAATAACCCAATGAGATGCAGCAATAACAGACGAAACAAATGCCGATTTATAAGTTGGTGCCATTTTCAACATGTAAATACGAACAGAAGCGGCTTCGATTCCAGTTGCAGCTTAGCCATTAATTTTCGATATGATGTAGATTTGTGCAAGCAGCGAAGTACTTATGGTTGGAAATAATTTGGTTTGGAAATATATGTATGCCCTTTTATTCAATCCTTCCATTTATTCAATTGACACAATGTTGTCTACACATTTTTCAAACACGATATGCAAAACCGAGCGAATGGCAAAAGCAATATATATCAACAAATTCTTAACGATATTCGTTTAATTTCAGTAAAAACATATCGATGCAAGCAATTTACTCACTTTGAATCATCCGATCACCACTTTTTTTCCATTCCTTTTACGCTTTTCATTTGTATAAATAATAAACATATAAATTATTTATGTTCCATTTTCGGTTTTGCCTCTTGTTTTGCTATCGCTCCTTCTTTTCTGATCGCTCCCTGCATTTGTTGAACAAATGCTTTTTTCTCTCCAAATTAAATACGCTTCGGAAAATCGCGCGCACCATCTTTCTTACGGGATCGAACAATCGGTGAATGATTAACAAGCTGTGGCCGTCATAAATTTGAAAAGTTTGAGAGCGTGAAAGAGTGGAAAAAAACGCTGCTGAAACGGAGCCATCATAAAAAAGAAGCAGAAGAAAAATAAACGGTGGCAACACAAACATAAAACCAAATAAATATATTGCGTTCGTTATTCGCTGCCATACAGTTTGTATTTGCATTTTTATTTCCAATTTTTTTTCTTCGCTCTGTTCGTGTGTGTGTGTGTGTGTTAAATTGTACCCGGTTTGCCGGTATTCGAGTGCTTTTTCTCTCAACTAAATTCCATTTCGCCAAGCGATTCCTTTTTTACTCCCTCTTTTTTCCGTCTCTATTCTTGTTTTATTTATTGTTTTTGTTATATTTTTGTGTGTGTTCCTTTTTGATCTGGTCGACGGTAGTTGTGTGTGTTAGAAAGAGAGAGAGAGAGAGAGAGAGAGAGAGAGGGAACGCGCCCCCATGAAATCAAAGACTTTGCAATGCTTTATCCTTCGTCTGCCAATATGAGTGTGTATGCGTCAATTTCATTTGCACCTTTCTGACTCTAGCACTCCGTACGTTATTTGCCAACGCTTTTTTTGTGGCACAGATCCCCACACAATTTTTCAACTTTTTTTCTTTCTCACTCTCGGTTGCCACGAATAAATATCCTTTTGAAGCATGAATACGTATCTCCTCTGGTTGCGGTGAAAATGCTAATTGAGCGTGAAAAGGCAGAGGAATAGAAACAAAGTGTGGAATACACAAGAAAAAAAAAAACACATGCACATACACACCAAGCTGCCTGCGGCATTTACTAGAAATTTCAATATTTGCCATTCTCAGATCCGTTTCAATGATTCCGAACAACAACGGCGAAAAATTAGGAACACCCCTAGTCAATACGTCACATTCAATCGGCGATGATTTGCATTCATCAACATTTTTCACTTTTCAAATTGAGATCAAGACGATGCTGAAAATGTACATTGATATATGGTATTGCCGCTTTTTGCGGCTTCTTGGTGGATTAAGATGACAATGTATGTAAAATTCAATGAATGTTTGAGAAGATGATGCCAGAAAAAAACAAAAAGTTTCTCAAAACGTCGTAATTTTTTTGAATTTTTTTTTTTTTGATGTAATCAAAGCTTATGCAAAAAAACCAACATCAAAAGAAAAAGAGTAGCAGTGACAGCAATGATATTTGGGACCTAAGCAACCACTTACATTTTACATGCAATTTACGTGTGTATTGTAGTGCAGTACTATTGCATACAACAACAAAGCATTGAATGAACAAATACAACGGGAAAAAACCATAGCAAAAATGCACAACGGCAACAACAATTTATGCAAAGAATAAATTTAATATGAAAATAAACGGACAGTGGAACATAAAAAATGGAATGCGTGAGAGCACATCGTATCCATCCATCCATTTATTTACATTATTTTACGTTAAAAAATAACGGAACAATCTAATTAAACAAAATAATAAATGCGCATTAAACATATTTTTCACAATTTTTTTTGCTATTGTCGTTCTCTGTCGCTCTTTCGTTCACATTCCATCAAACTGTTGTTTGTCTCTCTTGCTTTCTCTCTCTCTCTCTCTTGCTTTCTCTCTCTCTCTCTCTCTCTCTCTTTCTCTCTCTCTCGTTTGGGAGACATGTTTTTGGGCGCTGTTGTTGAAATATAATGAAAAACACAAACGAAAGAGTCGACACGTAGAGAATTGTGTGTGAGAAGGAGTGAGGAGGGGAGAGTGAGCGAAAGAGTACGGGAACAAGATGCATAACATTGAAAAGCGTTCACAGCAGAAACACTTTTTTTTTTAATGTTTGTTTGTTCTGTGAATGGGATCCAGAAGATAGATTTATGTGCAAAAAGCCATATGCGAAAACCATTTGAATATGTGATGTAATCAAAGCGTATGTATAGAAGAAGAAGAAGAAGAAGCGCCATGGAATCGTTGACGCGCGAAAAGACTATGATTTTTTTGCGTAAACGCATACACACACACACACACATAACACCCGTTTGTGCTGCCAATATGGATCACAGATAGGTGTACGTAAATACAAACACTTTGCATCGCATCCAATAACAAGTCACAAAACAACCCTTTTGCCCACGATAAATGGTATTGCACATACAGCAATCAGCCGAATAAAACGTATAAACGGGGGGGGGGGGGGGCAACAATAACGAAATACACACACGAAAGTACCACCGCACGCATGAAATGTGTACAAAAACTGACAGAGGAATAAAAACGAAAATAAAACAATCTAGAATAAGATTGATCGGCAAATAAAATGAATTAAATAGGGAAATGAACGGTGTGTGGTGTGGAGAATGGAGGAAAAAAAAGCAACGCGTTGAGCATAAAATGTGTATACGTTATCAAAACTCCATTTTGATTGAACAATGACGAAAAGGAAGAAGAAGAAAAAAACACACATACACACACACACACACACTGCAGTGGAACAAACAAGGGTAACGTTCAGGTTTGAATAAACATGACTGGACCGCAGCTCAGCATTGAAGATATTTTATTGGAAAATCGAAATTAGGAAGAGTGGAGATATCGTACCAGCTCAACAGCAATTAAATTGATATAACTCATGCATTCACCAACAAATTGTAGCTACCATAGCCACCTACAAATAAGGGCGTCACACTGAGTTGATTAATGATGATAAAGAAATTTATAAAAATTATTCACCTCTCGGTTGTAATGAACTGCCATGTACGTTTTGCTATACATCGACTAAAAAGATGAATGAAATTATTTGTGTATATTTGCATTCGCTTCGTGGTTTTTCCGGGAAGAACTAAATGCAATGTGAAACAAAATGAGCAACAAAAACGCTTATGTTGCATATATCAAATAGCGAATATTCCGAAGCGGATATAAAAGAAAATAGCATTTATGACGCAGCAGTTTCATTGCAAATGGCTTCATAAAAGGAAAATTCAACGATGGATTCACAATTGATGAATCAAATAAATATATTGCGTATGCAAACTGCTGTTAGTTCAATTTCTTTGGTGGAATACAGGGGTGAAAAAAAGTTGTTTACAAACAAGCAAATTCATTAGCGGTATTGTATGAGAGCATGCACATTCATTGTCTAATGGGATGGAGTGAGGTGTACTACCGGAAGCCATTCCATTTCGAATTATCGTAATGCATCGATTTTATTGAACAACACTCTAACACACGATTATAATCAAGAAAGTAGACTCTCTGCAGCGCCGTCGATTAGTGACGGCGAAATCGCCTGTAAATAGCTGAAAGTGATTTCGACAAATTGCGAAATACTGCATAATAACACCGATTAGTACTGAATTTTGTCATCATAAATCGACGGCGCCAGAGTTGTAAAAGTGCAATTACAAAATTTGTAAGGTTTCGTGGAAGCCGTTGATAAAACGACTAAAAAAACATACAAAAAATATACGGATTTTGATGAAAATTGACACAGACATATTTTAGGAGATAAATTTTAATATCCACCAAGTTTCAAGTCGATGCGACCTTCCAGAGCTGAGGAATTGCCGATGGAAAAAATGTAATTAAAAAAAAGCAATCATTGCGTGTAATCATT
>NW_022601422.1:1999242-2063579 GCF_009176505.1 Sitodiplosis mosellana
CATAGATAATATTGATAGATTATCGAAAATAAGAGAGATTGTGATTGATTGATCCACATTTTTTAGTTGTAGTCTGCGCAGTTGCCAAATTCTATGGTATTAATTAAATTCGATTTGTATTTTATTTCAAAATGTTATCCATAAATGTTACGTTTTTTTTTTTGGCTATGCGATATCATGTAAATTTTGAATGCATTCCAATATTGATTCAGTCAGCTGTAGATGTACATTGTTAGAATTCAAAAGGGTATACATATCGTGTAACAGGCGTAACATGTACGTGGTGATTGTTGTTGTTTTAGAAGTCTGCCATCCGAAAATGAAATGTTTGTTTGATTTTCGATGACAAAACCAAAAATGCGACAGCCAACAAACGACTAGATAAATTGTGGGTGATGTGGCTTGGGGCACTCTAGCATATATTCACAAACCAGCGGTTAAATGATATAATATTAATAAATTGAAATAATGCCGCCTTGTGCGTTCAAAAACTACTCTTTCACTTTCTCTCTCTCTCTCTCTCTTTCTCTCTCTCTCTCTCTCTTTCTCTCTCTCTCTCTATCTCTCTCTCTCTATTTCCACTTAATATGTGTCGATGTCGGTCTTTGTCGATGGGTATTTTAGCATACAAAACGATTACAGAGATACGCACTATGTGGTAGAAGCGTATCATTAGCACAAGCAGCAGTAATGTGTGAGAAATGCTAATGTATCCTATCGAATGTTCCATACATTACGGTTCATTTCATTGGTTGTGGTGTATTGTGGACATTTTCGAAACGATATTCGCTTTTATATGACTATTTTCTTGAAATGAACGCGAATTTATTCGCATACATCATCCAGAGTTGGATCTCATGATGCCGCCATTTGTTGCCACCAATGCGGCAATCGAGTCAAAACGAGGACAAGCATGATGCACACAACCAGTGTTCACATGCGAATCAAATCGAACCGAACCAAACCGAACAGAGGGTAGTTTGTTCAACTCTCGGGTTCAGTCCGATTAATAATGCTGCGTTTAGCATTTGAAACGGTTGTTATATGTGCGTGTGTGTGTGTGTTTTTTTCTTCTCTCATTGCTCAATGGACGGTTAACGATGACAGCGATGTTTATGGCAAATGGCTAAGTGATGCACGCTTATACATAAAAGGCTAAAATGGGTCTAGCTTCAATCCACCGGCACACACACTCACTCACTCACTCCCTCACTGGTGTGAAAAACCATGCCAATGAACCACATTCCCTGCTTCCCTCTCTCTCTCTCTCTCTCTCTCTCCCACTCCCACACTCGCTCCCAACTATCTCTCTATCTCTCTATGTGCGTTCGTCTGTGTTTGTACGCATATCTGAATGCAAATCCAAAATGGGAATCGAATTAAAGTAGACAAGGCCCAAGCAAAGCCATACAGCACCACAGCATAATATAACATTTACGAATTAAACAGCAACAATACCTGCGGCTGAATTGACGATAATAGAATGAACTAATAAATCATGATGTCCTGGCATTTCTCCTTTGCAAACATTCTACAATCTCCTCTTCCTTATATTCTTCGTTTGTTCGTTTGGCTTCTTTTCTTTTTTTTTATCTCAGTACAACACAACTTATATAATATATTTTCGATATAAAGAGGATATTTTCAGTTTCTATCCCTCATTCGCTCGTTCCGGGTCTCTGAGAAAGAGGATGTGAGCACATTGAAAATTTGCATCAAGAAGTTTTTTTTTTTTAACTCCGATATCGATTTTACCATACAAAGCTTTGCACTTTAGCTTTGCGGCTATTTGGCATTTTATGACATGCATGCAATGAATAATTTTCTAATGCCAGTGTCAGTTTTCACATACGGAATTATCGTGGTGAGTCTTGGTAATTTGAAATTACACTAAAATCCAATCACTTCGTTTGAGTTCGTTATTCATAAGCACCAGCACGGCACAATTCACCTGCCCTATACTAATGAACTTCATAAAGCACCCTTACACCCGAAGCAGTAACTCCTTTCAGATTTTTTTCAAATGATAATTCATTGCATTCTTCTTCTTACTTCAGCTTCTTTCTCCACCCAATCGTTGGAAAACAAAACGAAGTTTAAAAAAAATACTTGAAAAAGAATTCCCAAATAGCCATACTTTTTTTTTTTTTCTTTATCTAATGAATGCATTACATCGAGCGTCAATTAAAAAGTAATTTACGAATAAGGAAAGAAAAAAAAAAACAATACGAGAGATATTTTCCGGGGCGTTAATACCATTTCGTTCTTTGAATATTGCGAGTTTTTCTTTTCGCTTTATCGAATGTTTGCAAGAAAATTCCGTTTTTTCTGTTGTTGCCCGGTGAATTTTTGTCCATACATTTAAACGGCGGCAAACGTTTATAATTATCGCATTCTTCAACGCGTTCGTTTGTCTAGCGGCGTAAAAACCTATAAATTCATCACAACATTTCGACAGGCGATGAAAACGCGCTGGTTGCTTATTTGAAACGATTTTTGCATGTACCTTCTGTCCATCTTCAGTTTTATCGATTTCTTTTTTCGCAACTGAAATTCCTGACTCTTGCTCTGATCCCACAGAGCAAAAAAAAAAGCCGTAATCTCGATTTGAACGGCAATTTCCCATTGTTACCGAGAGCAATAAATTTAACGATGATGATAATAATAGTCGCTTTTTTTTTGTCATTGTGCTCCCAACTCTTCCATTCGATTTCTTATTATCCAGCACAAATCAAGTAGGTGGCCCGTGGTTTGGAATTTTTTTTTTTCATTGCCCGTGATAAAATGTCAAATTCATATAAAATCTCTTTTTTTATACGAGTAAGCATCAGTAAAGTTGGGAACCCATCAAAATCGTTTATAAAATATGATTAAATCAAACCGATGTCAAAATCGGTGTTTCGACTATTATCCAATCTACTCGCTTGCCATCACTTCCCCCATTTCATACGAAGGATAGAGAGCGGCCATATGAAATATTGTTATCAAGAAGCGGAGGCATCGAGTATGAGAAAGAGAGAGAGAGAGAGTGTATGGACGGCATCGAGCTTTCGTACAAATGACAATCAACCCTTTTCTGACTTACTGCTTATTAGCAGATTAAGTCGGTTTGGTTGAACTTTATCTTTGTTTCAGGTGAAATGCTTTCTCTCGCATCATGACAACCACTTGAAATCGTCTGCTGAGAGAGAAAGAGTTGAGCAAAGCCAAACCGAGCCGAGAGATTCGAATGCGGAGCCCTGAATAATGATCCTATATTGTGATTTGTCTCTCTACGTGTGTGTGTGTGTGTGTGTCGTGTGTTTTTTGTTGTTGTTTTTGTTGTATTTTCTGCGTGCTGGTTTTGTTTGTTAATGCCTTCACATGTGATTATGGATCGGGATGTTTGTGTGTGTGTATGCATGAGTGTTTGTGTTTGTTTTTGCATATGCATATTTGCGTTGAATAATTGCTTTTACGGGTTTGCCAGCCTATATTTACCTTTGGATTATAAATACACGCACACACAAGGAGTGCAAACATTCAACTTTTCGGAATGATAAACACAAAGCCGAGCGGGCGCCTGAATTTTCCATCGAGACGAAAACTTTCAAACTGGGTGACAAAATAATTATTTTATTACTGATTATGGAAATGTATCGTACAATGACGATTTAATGCAATTTCATTAGGTGTGTTTGGCTCTTAGGTATTTTCGGTACATTTCAAATTTCAATCATTTCGCCAAAACCTGAGGCATTCCAAATATGCTCTCACAAACTGATCAAGTCAAATGTTGAAATGCTTTGATTGGCGGCTAATTCGTCAATATGGCTTTGCTGTGCTGTTGTATATGTAACAAGTTCATTCACGAAATCTCAGTGCAAATATTTGTCGTTGATGCGAGTTTTTGAAATCTCGATACATAACGTGCATTTTGACCACTTTTTTCCCTCTTCTTGTTACATTGAAAAGAAAAAAATGGCGATTCGTATGCTGTCGAGCTGCCGTCTCGTTTGTTTGTCAGTGCGTGCTGTACTGGATGGCAAGTTGTTGTTGTACGGCTAGCGGCGTGAATAAGGTTAATGATAGAAAATCGGTTACATACATCGAAATGCGGTTGGTATGACTTTGAGTTCGGGATTTTATTATGTGCACAAGCTTTAGCCAGCCGCATAATCTATAGATTAAAAGTCATGCACGTATCGCTGTTGCGTCGGCAGTGGCAGCGTTAGCACTAGCCATCCAACGATTCAATGTCGATTCAAGAGAACAAGTCAGATGCATCAGCAACAACATCATTGAATTGATATGAGGCGCGATTTCCATCGGAATGACTTCCGAATATTCTATGTGTGTATGTGTGTATCGTATATGGTTTCGTTCAGTTCACGCCAATGTCGATCGGGGGCCATCTCATTTGCCCAATGCCAATGCCATTCTCGAGTACCGACGCCGGCGTCCTCTCTCCTGTGCTCCCTCCGTGTTTGCATTTGTTTGTGCACGTATTTCGACGTGCAAATAGCCGACGGTCATATTACACAAATATTTTGTTTCGTTCTCATTTGACTACTTTTCGATGTGATCAGAGCGCTGGCTGAACTTGTGTTTTGGATACGCTTTTCCCTTGTTTTTATCCCAAAATGTTTGGTTTTTTTCTTCCAATTTTATTTATTTAACGAATGAATCCGGTGTATGGCAATTTTTTTTTTGTTTCCATGCACAAACTTGTAACAATCCAGCTTTTATGCAAATGTTTTTTTTTTTGGAGGGGCGGGGGTCGAATGAATTTCAAAAAGTGTCATTTATTGCAGTTATTGTGCGATTAAATGACGATACATTTGCAACAAAAATCGATCTGCATGTGTATGCGTGTGCGTTTGTGCTTATTTATGAATGCTATCGCATTTCATTTATTTGCATTCATTTTTAATGATGGAGAGTAATGAACGATTTCCATTCTGCGTTCAGGCTTTTGCATTTCCGTTCTGTCTGTCTTATCGTTAAATTCAATAAGGTTTAATCAGTCTGATTGGACGCGCTCATTTTCTTTTGATGATCGAAAATTGCTTTTTTTCTACGCTGAATATCTTTCACGCAAAAAAAAGTATTTGTGCCGAAAACCATGGCAAAAAATGTGATTTATTCACAAAAAACACCTCTTTGAATGATTTTTTTCGCCTTTGTTCTTTCCATTTTTCTGAATGAAAATTTTGGATGAATTTTTTTTTGCTTCAATGTGAAGTAACATGAATGCGTCTCTATTTTCGATTCATAACAGATAAATTGCCCTAGTTTTCGCCAGCCAAATCCATTTTAACCTGCGTAAAAATGGTTATTTTCGGCCGTATCATAAATATTGTGTGCCATTCATTTGAAATGATGAAAATAATGAAAATTGTCTCGGTGTACAAATTGTGTATGTTGCGTAGTTGTTGTTTTTTCTGTTATGGCGGTGGCTATGCGATATTAAAATTAGAGCGGCATCTTTTGGATTAGTCGGCTTGATTTATTTAATTATTTTCTTGCTCTCAAAGATGTTATGCAATGAATCTTGGCTTGTATGCCAGCAATAACTTGTCAGTGATGTGTCTGTTGCTGTGTTGGGCGTCCATCCATGAATCCGAAAACAAAAACTAAGAAAGTCACAACTCCGAAAATCAAAAATTCCGAAAAAGCCACAACTCCGAAAAAAAACAGATCTTCACTCGCGCGCGGTTATTTCGGTCTACTCCCTCTTCTCACACACGCCATCGAAGTTTTAGCTTTCCAAGTTCTAGTTTTCGGAGTTTTTTTACATTCGGAATTTTTGATTGTCGGAGTTTTGCGTTCGGAGTTTTGGCTTTCTTAGTTTTTGTTTTCGGAGTTTAGGTATGGTGCCGCTGTGTTGTGTTGTGCTGTGCTGTGCTGTTGTCAGTATTGGGCGATGCTCACCTTCTCAGCAACAGTAGCACCTACAAATTGACACTCAAGCGAACAATATAATAATAATCATTTGTTGGAGCGAAATTTCGTCGAAAATGGATGTGAATGTATCGTTCAAATTCCAAGTATGGCTGATGCTCTTGTCGGCAATATCGTTGTTTTGTTGCAACAACAAAAAAACGCAGAGCGACGAGTAAGAGAGAAAACTGTGCGCGTTCGTTTTCGCTGCCACATTTTTTATTTGATAAATTTAACAAACAATTTCTTTCTAATTTATGATGTTCATAATATTTTTTTTATTTAACCAACTGACGTATGTTTGCCGAAAAAAATGGTTAAAAATTGTACATCGGGTGAGATGGTGCAAGTCTTATGCGCTAAGCGAAATGTATTGTACGATACGAATTTTTCACTCCTAATGCCAATGAGCGGCTGCAATAAGGTGTTATAAAAATACACCAAAGAAGAAGAAGAAAAACATGCAATAAAAACGCGGCGAAATAAAGAAAATAAGAAAAAAAAAAAACAAACGCATATTCAGCGGCATAGCAAGGCGGCAGAGAAAAACGACGGTGCAAGATACCCCGTACGACTTTCATATGCCTGTGTGTATTTATGTATGTATTGCGAATGCGATGAACATAGAAATGGTGAAACGTGCACTACGTATCGCACAGGCGATATCCGTTGTAAGCAAAAACCATTTTGGTATTTTGGGGGAAAAAACACCAAAGCATAAGCACCATTTCGCGAAATGCATAAAACCAGCAAAGAAGTGAAAAAAACACACACACAACATCGAGCTAAGGAAATTAAAGGAATTTCGCCTTTTGTTCAACAACATTTTTTTATTCGTTTGTTCGTTCGTTCTCTCTTTCTTTCTTCCTCTCACACTCTGTGTGCGTTTCCCATATTCGCGCTTTCGCAAGATGTTTTGTAGTCTCCTTTTCATTCCATAACTTTTGTTTTCATCAGACAGGTTTTTTGTCCCGACAATATTTGTGTGTGTGTGTGTGTGTGTGTGTATGTGTGTGTGTTTTTTTCTCTATCACTCGCAATGCTCAGTTGCTTTTGTTCCTTTTTCGATTCGGTTTTCATTCCTTCGCGTTCATTTTCAATAAACACCAACCATTGCCACCAAAAAACAAAAAGAAAGAAAGCAAAAGAAAGAAAAAATTGTTCGCAATTGGAAAATGCACATGCACGCACGTTCGCGTTAGCGTCATTTATACACGAACAATGCGTGTAAATTCACAAAGTCGGGCAGCGCTATTTCTCTTACTTGCCGAGAAACTCTCTTCTGCTCCCTCCCTCCATCCGTTTGTTTTTTTTTTTTTTTTCATTCAAGTTTTCAAATTTATTTATTTTCCTTTTGCCTGCATTTTCCCGCTTACTCCTTTGCGTTGACGTGCCATGTTTTCTTTTGGCGCTCTGCTTTTCGCAGTCGGCTTTATTTATATGCACTGCGGAAAACGAGTACAAATAAAATGTGGACGCAAAGTGAGCGAACAGTTTCGCGGGCGCAAAGCGCAACATTCACGAGATGAGTGTCGGGCAGAAGGAGAGAAAGAAAATGTCGGTAAAATCACCTTGAAAAACAACAATTGAACTGCAATTCATGGTTCTGACGCTGTGTTCCATATATTAAAAATCTTCAGCGAAACGGCAGAAGCCAGCTCCAGAATTCTCGCCCGCAGAGACGACGGGGAGACAAAGAGAAAGATTGAACGAGCTGAAAAGAGAGGGAGAGAGAGAGAGAGAGATGTAGCAAAAGTGTGGGTTTTGTCGGTTTTGCAAATTGAAATGAAATAGTTGAAATGCGCAGCAAATGCAAACAGAGTCACGGCCAAACTATTAAGTGCTGTTGTAATATTGTAATGGCATGCATGTTTTCCACTTCAACGCAGGTGAAAGGGGGTTTGAAGATGCATCCCATTATTTTGCACATTTCGACAAAAAAGAATCCTCTTAATCTACCATTTTAAACGTGATATTTTCTTGGGTATCGTTTTGCTTTCACTAGAAAATCCGTTTTGAGCAAAGAAAAACCACTCCGTCGTATGCGTCGAAGAACTATATATCGTTCCATCAAATATGAAAAGAAGAAGGTTTTGTTTGCATCAACAGTCATTTTGATGATTGCAAGTCACGATTAGATCGATTGCAACAGTATTTTTATTTTTCTTGTTTGCATCCACTGTTAATGTTGCAACAAAGTGATTAACAACATATACACATGATAAAAGGAAACCTTTTTACACCATGCGATTTTTATCGATGTGTCGGTAATCGTGTACTTTCTCCGAATTCATTGAAAATCCGAATTGTAAACAAAAGCCCATAAATGACACGTTTTCTCTAAATGGGTATGAATTTCAATCGCTACACTATCGTATGTAAGAATCTTGATCCCAAACTACTTTTGTTCATTATCCGCAGTGCAACGCAAAGCCATCACACAACTGAAAGGAGAAAGAACGAGCGAAAGAAACAAAAACAGGGAAGAAAGAACATTACAAAACGTTCAAATGATCAGATTTAATGATATGAGAATGAGCCGTTTTCAGGCATTTCGAAAGAATGTGTACTGTGTATGCGTTTCAATCAACGCCTAGCATATACAGTACAATGTGTGCAAACAAACAATGCAACGGATAAGAGGACAAACGCAATATTATCTAATTCCGATAATGTCAAACGCAATATGAGCAATCGCAATCATACACATACACATACAAAAATCCTGAATCTTGTTGAATGTACAGGAAGTATTTGATTGTGCTGCTTCTACTCAATTCCTTTCTGTTTATCTTATGGTAATCAGATTCAGTAGCAGCAAAGCAGCACTTATACTTAAAGCCCATTTCAATTGCCTTGCTGCACAAACACCGATTCAACAAATGCCGCTCTCTATTACATTTGCTGCACATAAATTTTTAACATTATGCTTGCACATTGTCCTTTCGATTCTCTGTTCACCGAAAATTCAGCCTCGGTGAATGTATGCGGTGCGGGAAAAGTAGAGCGCAAGAGTGAGAAGGAGAATTAGATAAAGAAAGGGAGAGAGAAAGAGAAAAGACGTGAAATCTGAATCGAATTCACCGAAACAAAGTAATAATAAGGAGGTGGAAATCTTCTACACTTCATACCCATCCTGTGTTTGTTTGCTCTTTTTCTCTGATTCTCGTTCTCGTTCTGCTAGTGTTCTCTCGCATTCATTCGCTCACTCAGATTGAATAATGCTTTCGGACGCAAACTGAGCATAGGCGAGTAAAAGAGAAAGGCATGCCGGTAGCGCATCGATGTAAAGCGCAGATAAAATGAAATATTGCATTCGACAATTGTTGTTTTTGGTTGTTACATCTCTCGTTGTTTTGTGCGTACACTCGGAATGCAATTGACTGTAATCCGACCAGCAAATACAATGGCTCTCTTTTTCGCAAAATGATGTGATTGTGTATTCGTGGCATAGTAATCTCGCTATCTTGCTCTCGTTCGATGCATGGACACATTCTGGTTGAACTCTGCAGCAGCCGAAGCAATGCGTTAATTTTACCAGGTTTCGTTGTTGTGCAATTCAATTTTGGCTGCAATTACAATGGCAAACGACATCTCGTTGCTTTTGTTTCATGCAAGTGTGTTGGATTTCTCATTTTTCTGTTCGTTGTCTCGTCGGCTTAGAAACTACTACATAGAACTTGTTTCTCTTTCGCCGCATTTCTCGTTCGTTCTATTTCTGCTTGCTCTTATATATATACAGTCATGGTTGTATATGCCTGTGCGTGTTAACATAAACCTTGACGTACAACGGCCCCCCAAAAAATATTGCATCCAATGGTCTCAAATACTGCTTCGCCTCCACCGTCACCATCAACAACAATGTTTGTCAATTGTATGCATTTAGGCATTAAAACTATGGCCGTTGTATTGTGTGCGCTTGTGTCAGTGTTTTGCTCTCTTCGTTTCTCGACCAATTTTCCTGATAACACGGCGTAATGAGTTGTTTGTATTTTGTATCTTGCCGGTTGCTGAGTTCGTGTTGTTTTACGTTGTTCCTTTTTTTCTATCTCTCTCTCTCTCTCTCTCTCTCTCTCTCTCTCTCTCCCTCTCCCTCTCTCTCTTTCTTTTTGGTTGTGTGCGCTCCACGATGTAAGTGCACGTGTTGTGTCATCGCGATTATGTTCGAGTGTGTATTATGGGTTTTTAGTTTGTTTGAATCTCACAGTTATAGACAGCAGTGAAAACAACTTTCAAGAAGTTCTATGCTACGGGATTTTGGCAATGCGGCATAGTCAAGGGATCAAACAGTCGAAAAATGAACAAAAACAGCCGAAAGAATGAGTGAGTGAGAGGGAGAGAGAGCTACAGATAAAATGAATAAGCATAAAATTCACAATACAAAAAAAAAGAAATCCATTCATGTCATACCAAATGGACTATCTCTCACATTTCCACACTCATACACACATACATTCTTTATGCCACTCGGTGTGCACATCATAACAATGCAAGGCAGATATGAATCAGAGGGTTGTGTTTGTTAGTTTGTTCACACACACACACATAACCAATTCGCATTACCGACAATCGCTACGGATAAGACGTTTATGATATTCTAGAGAATTTACTTGTGTTCGCATAATGGGGAATGGATTGTATTTCGCATGCAGTTTGGCCCAATGTTTTTTCAAATGATTTAGATAAAAACGCGACACCAAACACACAGCACACATAGCATGTGTCGGGTCGAGGCGGTTATCATAATGACATTCATTGTTTCAAAGGATGAAATATGTTTAAAAGTAGGCCATCAACAATGTTGAACTCTTTTTCGACAGCACTTTATATTTGACTGAAAAACACCAGCTTCAACATTGAAATCACGATGAAAGAAAACTAATGGTTCTATTTAAAAGGCACTGCTCTATTTTTATTCACTCTTCAATGATTTAATGATATAGGAAAAGAAGAAGTGAAACGATGACAAAAATACTAAACTATATCGGTATGCTTAGTTATAACCTAACAAAGAAGCAAGGGAGCATAATATAATCTATTTTTAAAGTTATCCAACGCATTATCGTAAACTATTAACGATTGATATCGATATGCTCACAACAAAAATAGAACCGAACTTGCTCTCGAAATGCGTGTTTTTATTATTTTTGGATACTGAATCTGGTCAAATATAGATGAAAAACATGCACACACGAACATATCTGTTTTCTATGGCTTTGTTAGTCGAGGACCTTGACTCAAAGTGTTCACCGTGAACGTCAATACTTGAAAACATGCAAGACGTGAGACTCTCTTTCCCTCTCTCTCTCTTTCTCTTTATCGCTCACTCGTTCGCTCATCAAAACTATATGGATTCAGTATAATTATGTGGAATATCCTTTCTCTGTTCCTTATTTTCGTTTACGAGAGGAATGAGTATAGCGAAACGCATGAAAAAATTAAGTGATAAAGTCAGAAATTGGCAGCATTGGCCCGTGTAAATTTTATTGTCAATGCGAGAGAAAATGGAGAGCAGTGGTTTCAAGTGCATATAACCCTTTTTCCCATTCTTGCGCGCGCACACACACTCGTATAATTTGATTTTTGTTAGGTTTCGTCTTAGTTACTTGTATAAGAAGTTGGCCAGCTCAACACCCTCATCGATGTGACCAGAGTAAATGTGTGCATCTGTCGAACTGAGTGACTTGGTTTGGCAACGGGTTCTTTAACTGGTCATTGCCCAAATGCGAATGCAGAGAAGAAAAAAAAAAAACAATTTTATTAGTCAATTTAATGGAGGAATGGTCTGCAATTGTCATACTCTGATAAGCGGAAAACATCAGTTAGACAATCACTATCCGCCAACCACTATAGAAAACTTAACACACAGACACATCTAATGCAGATGCTGTCCAAATAGATTAGTAGCTTCACTGCTTGACTCAATGCAATGAGATAGGGTGTGTGTTGTATAGATTCGATTGTTATTTTTATTTTGAATGTACTCGAAAATGTTTTGTTGACTTTTTCCCGGAAAATCAGTGCTTGCCGATCGGGTTGTTATCGATTTCTCTTTCAATGGCGTTTTTTATCGTTTGTGTTTTCTTTTTAGTTATTCAGGATCTATTTGCGTAATTCATTCTATGTGCAGAACATAGACATGTATGTGTGTCTGTGTCTGTACAAACGCTGTCGAGTGTAGTTCATTGTTGACGTGCTACGATCAATCTCAGATGCTATTCAGAGACACTTTCAAACCACATAAGACGACATCATCCCGCACAGCCATCTCTCACTCCCACTGTCTCCATTCAAGCAAATGTCAACCATTTTTCCATTTGCGTACACGATTTCATTCGTTGGTGATTTCAGTTTGAGCACCGTATTATTGACATGAATGTTTTATTTGCTTTATGAATGGTCTATTTACATGGAGAGACAACTCTTCAACCGGTTGGTTTAAATGGCAACATATCCATTGCTCGGCCGTTTGCAAACACATGCTTGGCACATTTTGCGATTTACAGTTTTCAGCATTTGTTAATGGAAGTGAATCACAAATGGAACCGAATTCAAGCCGAAATATGCCGGTGAAAGCATTTGCGCGAACGCACGCGCTCCTGTATGTTTTTCCTTTTCAACCGTTCCGCCTAAGTCGTAGATAATATCCAGCCATTTATCTGATTACTAAACGCATTTATTAATATTGACGTCTCTCGCCACCATTCTCGCACAAATCCTATTAACGGGGACTGCATTGAAAATGGACCGCACGTATAAATCATTTTCTCTTGATCGACTCCATTTACCCTTCTATTTTTGCGTGATCCATTTACATTAAGCAATGCTTCGTTCAAGCGAAGCCTATTCATTCAATGCCAGCCGTTTCCCGTGTTTGCCGTCCGGGGCAGAAAAAAAAAGTGCAATACTTGGTGCAACCATCGAGTTAATACTTTTAATACTTTATCAAACGAATTGTCAGTCGACGGATTCGCTTTCACCTCACAATGATAAAAAAAATAAAAATTTAAACTCTCGGAAAAGAAGACAGCAGCCACAAAAAAAACAAAACAAAAACAAAATTTTGTCCGATCCGGCAAAATGATTGGGCAAACTGCTTGTTAGCACCATCAGAAAATCTCCCTTTTCAACATCCTACGCACACGACCATACATTCGGTAAACCATAATAAATTCGATTTAGATGCCGACAATAAAATCATTAGTAATAATAGTATTGGTTCTTTTATTTTCTACCTATAACTGGGATATGTTCGAGTATGGTGAATGTGTTCGGTTCTCTTCTCCCTTGCACGGAATATTGAGTACGCGACGCGGGGAGAAAGGTAGTTTTTTTTTTCTCTTTCTCGATTGTTGTGGATTTTGCAAAAATCAAATAACAAACACCCAATCGTGCAGCCACACGAAAGTCAATTGCCGATTTGGAATAGCAAAGCCAACGAAAATATAAATGCGATGTGGATATGGAGAATAACTGAAAAAAGAAAGATCGAACGAACGAACGAACGTTAGCCAGTTGTGAGCACAGAGTTGAAAATTATCGAATTCGACATGGTTTTCAATGATGCAGTACGGATAATAATTTTTTTTATTACATTTTTTCGGGGCCAACACGCCAGATACACAAGCACACGAGCTGAGCTCTCACTGCAGTGAACAGTGAAGGGGAAACTCGATAGCAGCAGCAACAACAACAACAACAACGACTGTAACAGCAAATAAGAAAACGAAAACCACCCATCGACGAAAGAAAAATGAACAACGGGAGAAAACGAGAAAAAAAGAAGAGGAAGAAAAAAATACACAACGAAAATAATGTACAATATAATCTGTAAATGCTATGGAGAGAAGATTAAGCGGTTGTTCTCAACACATACGATTGAAATGGCATCGATTCACGTTTGGTTTCCTGCGCTTTGCCGTTTTCTTGCCGCATGTTTTCGTTCATGCCATTGTTGTTACATGCTCCTTTGCTCTCGCTCCCTCTCTTCGCCAGCTCCATCGTTTAACCACAACATATTTCCTATTTTTCTTTTGCCATTTCTACCGATTATAGTTTTTCGATCGTGCAAACTATTGGCTATTTTACGTTTCATAATTCACCATAATATACTGCATTTCGCCTGGTAATTTGTTCAACTTCGAAAAATACGAAAAATCATCAAGTCATTGCGAAATTCGTTTTCATTTACTACTCATTTCTCTTCATCTATAATCCACCGCCCCAAAGGTATAAAAATAAAGCAGTCGCAAGTTGCAACTGCAATCGAACGATTTGATTCACTTGTTGAATTTTTAAATTGATACTCTTAATGACTACAATATAAAAGAACCAGCACAGAAACTGACGTCGCATATGGTGTCTCTTAAATGTGACGAGATTTTTTTTTCATTAACGTCGCCACGTTTATTCATTTATGAAGTCATTTCGTATCGTTTTGCAAATCAAGCAATAGCTTTATATTTTGTGTGAATTTCAATCAAAGAATTTGGTTTTCTTTATGGAAAAAAAAAATAGCCGAAATTCGAGACTTTAACTTGAATCTTTCGTTTGTTTTTATTTCATATTTATCACTTTTTCCTCGTTTTCATTCATTTCCATAATCGAAACGGTTTATATACCCTTGAAGTCAAATGGCCATCTGTCTACGCATCGTTGCAGAGAGTGTCGAATGTGTTATAGGCGCCCATTAGTAATGGGATTTAATCAGCTTTGAATGAAACACGAGTGCATCTAACTTTTCTAATAATAATTTCGTACTAATACGAAAAATCCGATTGACACATGCATATTAAAATGTTCAACTCAAATGCCCGACATATTTCATGCAGACAGAAAAGGGTGCAGCGATTTTGGTGTTCGTTATATTTGTATAAACGTTTTCGAAATATTAATGAGAGAATTGGTCGTCGGTGTGATGGATTCGATTGGGTTTTATTTAGCTGGATTTTGCGACCAGCATTTCGATGAGTGAATCGCAAAAAGTCATCGCCACCCTCTCTATAGTTCCATCAGACTATCAACTACACCAATCGGTGAGACTATGGATTTATGTGAGTGTGTTTCATTCTTTTTCTAATTTCGATGGAAATGGTTAATTTGTGGAATGCAGACATGAGGCGGATGCTGTGTAAATCGCTCTCTTTCGATGCATAGTCACGGTGTGACCTTATTAGAACGTGTGTGTGTGTGTGTGTGTGTGTGTGTGCAGTGTTTGGAATTAAAAGTTGGTGGTGCATACGCGTCAAAGTAGCACATTGGATGGCAAAAACTTCGAAATAATCTAATGCGATGATCACATTTGAACTTATCATGACAAAAATGTTCAATTTTAACAAAATACCTTCTTCTTCCACTACGATTCACTTATTATCATCATTATTAATATGTTCCATTGAATGAGTCAAATGGCATTCGTTGCCACCGCAAAGAGATAGATCCCGGGGGCGAAGGTGTGAGTAAGCATCTTTCGTTTCGGTAGTTCAATTTCATTTGCGGATCCGGTCTGGTGTCGTCATTTGTTTTTTCTTCTTCTTCTTCTTCTTCTTCTTACTTTGTTTTTAATACCATGACTCCATGTCATTACTTATCGTTTGCGATTATCAACGTCAGCATGTGAGCGTGTGCCAGAGTGTCTGTATTCATGTGAGCAACGAGAATTTTGCCAGGGGATGCATCGTTTGTACATTGATTTTCTAGAATCAGATTGATTTCTCTCCAAGAAATTTAAACGAAAAATGTCTTAGTAATCATGATTGCAACCATCGACGAGACAATTTTCTACCAATCTTCTGCCAATTCATTTTTCTTGTTAAAATTCAACACTCTTCGGTATAACGTTTCCACCTCTCTTTGTTTTTTTTTTCTCTTCAAAACAATATCACTCTGCTGCGTTCCCCTTGGTGCAAGGGACGCAAAAGTAGCAACCAGCTTAATCCCCAAACAAACGTGTATGCACGAGCAATGACAACGTTGATGAAACGAGGAAAATGACGAAGAAAAAAAAGACTATCGTTACATTTGAGCTTTATGAAATTAATTCTTTAATTAAATGTGAATTATTTAAGTAAGTCCAGACGGGTTCGTGATTTCAATCAATTGAGCTGAGGCACCACTACCACTATCATACACTTTGTATTTATTCATGTGTACAGGATATCGCCCCATCGATTTCATATTCACTCCACGGGAAATTATTGACTTGTGATATTTATTTCTATGGCTGTCACTCGTTGTGACAAATATAATCTGACTGATTCAATGGTTGAACGAATACAAAGTGACCGGGTTCGTATTTCACTTGGTATTTATTTTGTTCGCTCAATCCAATTTTGAATCGTGCAAACGAACAATACTTATTATACAATTATTACTTATGGAAGTTATGATTATTTAATTTGATGAGCTGCCTGCTACAAATCGATTCAATGGACTAAATCTAAGGCATCGAAGCTAGAGAATTATTTCAAAGTTTTTATCATTTTTAAACGTATAGTCCCGATGTGTGCTATAACTTATGAAAACTATCTAAAATTTATTTTCTAACAATTTATTTCTAAAATATTTTAAACATTACAAAAATGAATGAATGACAGAGATTGAATGGGACTGCAACATATTGAAACAGAGAAAAAAAAACAAGAATAAATGAAAAACTAAGTAATAACAGCTAAGATGTGTTGAGTGTAAAAAAAAAAATGCAAACACAAACTTTGAGTAATGCCACTATTCTAATGATGCACTCACTTCCTTTTTTTCATCCTGTTTTTTTTTTTCTTCTTTTTTCCCTTGAATGGTGCGCTTTTAGGTAAGGGTTCAATTCATGTGGCAAAAATAAGTTTGGCTATGTGTTTGTCGGGCATGATCTCGCCGGCATCGTACACTCAGCAATCGCACAAGCATCGGCAACAACAACAACAACAACAACAGATACCGGAGCAGGAACGACGACGAAAACGGCGACAGTCCACAGGTGAAAAATTAGTCGAGTTTTCGCACAACTTTATAAATCGGCATATGTTACACGATCATAACTCATATAATGTACTAACTGAAAATAATACAAAGTTTTGTCGAAGAAGTGGCACGGACGTTGAACAAGAAATGAGAAAAAATACACACACACAAATGCTCGAACATACCGTTCTGAAAGCGAATAAAAAAATATGTTCATATCGAATTATTGACGTCAGAACATTTATGATCTCGATTGGAATATGAAAAGTACAATGCAAATGACCAATTCTTATTCCAAAGGATTTGCATACGTTGAATGTTTGAGTACTTACTTTGGAGCAAACTTACTTTTTCTCCGTACCTTTCATTTCCTGGCCAAGAAATCACTTGAGAAACCGAGCAACAAAATGTAAATTCATAAATTCTGCAGAGGAAAAAAGCAACGGGGAAAAAAATATTGAATCGCGAATAATAACACAACATGGTGGAAAAAGAAAACAGTGCATAACAACCTCAAAATTTGAAGACTAAATGGAAGCAGTCTGGACTTAATAGTTCTTTACAGTTTATGAATAAAGTATGTTTGTAGTACAACCATTTTTCTCGTTTCTACTAAAAGATGCAAGCAAAAAAGTTTTTCTGCACCGATGGCTCACTTGTTCAATGCTGCATTTCAAGTGGATTGTTTTTTTGTGTATGCGCGTGCGCGCTAGCCTTGTGTTGTTATTGAAGCAGGAAAATGACAGAGTAAACATTTGGTTCGAAAGTGATTTTATGGAATTGAATATTGCGGACTTTTTGTCCGAATAGTTTCATTTCAGTTCCATTTCGAAGTATAACACACAAATGCACTCGATTTGCAAGTACTTGACTATAAGTAATGATTTTGACAGCGTGATTTGCCCCAATATTTCGTGCTGCTTTTTTCCAAGCCAGATATAAAATGTGATCTTTGCAATGCTGATTCGATTCGAATGAAATGCAATCCAGTTCTATTTGCTTTATAAATTAAATCAGTGGCCAATGGTAATAAGTAATTGCAATTATCACCGAATACACATTTCTCCACTCCAACACATCCTTATTGCGAACGAATCACAGCACATTTTTAATTGAAATGTGCACGAGAAAAGATTCTGCTCCGCTTATCCTCTCGCTCAAAACGTTAACAAATGCTTGATTGGATTTATTTTATCGAACGATTCCACGAAGCAATTGCCAAAGGAAATTCCATTTGATTTGGCCTTTATTTCTTCTTGATTTGTTCTTTAATTTTCTTGTTGAATTGGACATTTTTCATGCTCAAGACACTCCATTCAGCGAAATTGCCATCGGAAACATGACCCCTCACCGATCGAAACAATGTCTTATTGTTCAATACCTGACATTCTTCTATCACCACGTCCTTCGATTTCGTCTACGATACACCATTAGTAGAGTGAGTCTTTTTTTCAATTTCGTTTCGTGTTTTTTTTTTTCTTTCTCTTGAACGATTGGCATTCCATCATTTGTCGGTGATCGCAAGGGTGGCCAACGACAGGTAATAGTTCTGTTTCAAGTGTGTATTCCAAATTCAATGGTCAATAAATTGAATGAAGGTAGCAGAAAAAAACGTCAAAAACAGCGTTGAATTGGCGACAATGATTTTCCTCACTACAATCAGAGAAACTCAAGTGCCAAATGGATAAATTGCGACCGGGTACGATTTTTTTTTTTAGCGAGAATCGAGTGAAGCGATCAAATGAAATTTACCTTTGATTGTAAACCGTTAATAAAATTTAATTTGATTTTATCTTTATTTCGTTTCGTCTCAATGTTTCCATTTGATATGATGTTAATTATGTGACCTTATTTTCGCCATTTGTTTGCTTGTTGTTCTTTTTTTCGGTTTCGTTTGTCGTTGTGCTCGTCATAAATAGTAATGAAGGTCGACCTTTCCTTTCGAACGAACGAACCAACGACGCAATCACCATCTCAATACATCCATTTTCTTTACTATTTAATCGCATTTACACTTCAGAACTAAGCCTATACAACTCAACCATTCTCTGGATAAGATAGCTAAATGCGAGAAGAAAAAAAATAATTCGTATAATTAAATTTCCACTTCACGTAAATACGTTTCAATTCGTCGAAAATCCTTGCATTTTCATTTAATCCTTTAGCAATTCTAGCTGATTTTATGTACATTGCTCTGTCTAAATGGTTATTGCTTTGATTCCGCCGCGCCAAAGAAAAACAGCGTCGAATTTATTTTCGAAGGAAATGCTCAATGTCGACTTTGATATTCACTCCAGAAAAAAACAACAACCACCAAAAACCTCGGTGATTTGAATAAATCTGGGATATATTCGAAAGAGAAGAGAAAGTGAAGAGAGAAAGCCGAGTTAAAGAGAGTTAGAAAATTAAAATAAAAATATTTTATATTATTTTATGGTAAAAACTCTGTTATCCATGAAGTCAGTGATGGGAAAAAAATGCCGATTTTAAATTGAATGCTCATTCAAATGTAAAAGTGAGTTGAGCGAGAGAATGAGGGAAAAAGGGAGGAATCTTAAGCTTTTCTGGGACAAACCGCTTAGCGACCTTCTTCTTCGTTTTCTTTGTGCTGACTGATATGCTCTCATATTTATTCCGTTGAATAATAGAGTGCTTTGATTGGATAATTCCAGCCAACCATAAGTTTTAATTATATAATAGATTTTAACGCACAGCTCGGCGGTGAGCTTGTCGAGACTTAAGTCGAAAGCAGTTCAGGGCAAGTATGAATTTGAATATTGCATATAATTTGCCTGAGAAAATTCAAAATATTCATCAATGGGTTGATCCTTGCTCACTCTCTGCCGCTCTCTTTTTCTTCTTCTTTGCTGCGGCTACGGCATAACCTTCGTCCTGTTTTGGTTGATGGTCCATTCATTTCCCTCACCACACTCAGTGTTGTTTTTAAATTCTAATTCTACTGTGATTTCGATGCTGTCCGTTGGAATCGGGTCGAAGTTCTGTATCACACAAACAAACACACATGACGTGCCACCCAAAAATACAATCGTAAAGTTGTCAACGAGGCAACAATTGGAAAATGTAAAAAATTGCCTAAAATTAAATTAGTCGTTGATTAAAAACATATTTGACGGTTGGATCGAAGTTTCGAAGAAGAATTCGAGTGCACGCAAAACCATCACTTGATTTAATTGATATTAGAATATATATTCATTCGATCACTTTTCCTATTCTCCCCATCTTCTCTCTCTCTCTCGCGCTCCCATCCGTCTGCCTTTCGTTTCGCATGAGGCGAACGGTCCGTTTCCATTTCCCATTCACCACATAAATAACTTTTTAATTAGGATTTTCGCTGTTGTAGCGACGTGTTAAGTTGGCGTTAACCGTGTACGTTTGCAAAGCAAGCTCCCGAAGCAAAAGAATAATCGAAAAAAAACAATTAAAAGAAGAGCGGAGGAGAGAACAAAAATATTTGATTAAAAGAAGCGATTCTCTCAAAACCGAAAGACATTCAAAAAAAAAAAGAATACCAAGCAACACCATATGAAAACTACAGCTTTGAACCATCGAGCATTTAAGTGGTCGCCGATAGATATATGTATAAAGCGTTGGAAAAGGAATGAGAATTAAAACGGGCGATTGACAGACTAGAGTATAAAAAAAACGGAAAATACTTTGCTGAGACAAAGCAAAACTGGCGAAAAAAAGTCATCGTTTACCCTGCCATACACCCAGCCACCACTCAGCAAACGCATACACACACGCTCAGAGAATAGAAAACCAACGGTTGCACAAGTGAAACACAAAGTGGATTTTCGATTTCAAACAACACGAATTGAATAATAATGATATTCATAGAAACTTAACAAGTTTCGATATTCATTTTTTTTTCTCTTTTCTTTTTTCTCGCCAGTTACTTGTATTTGGCGGTGGTAGCGATGCCATCGACAGAGAGAGAGGATGTGGTCTATTTTCTTTTGTTCGTAGCCAGAACGATATGGAAAATCTCTTTTTCTCTGTCTCGGTTTCCGCATCGAAATCGCACAAACCACGATGGAATACATTAACTTATACAATCCAAACATATTTATTCAAAAAAAAAATCGCATTGAATCGACACAAACACTCTTATCCTGAGCTGGATATGTTTGCTATCTTGAAAGCATTATACCTTCGACAAAATACATTCATTTTAACATTTCGTTGTTGTTTCTATTCACATCAAATCTTCAAACCACATCGAATCGCAACGCATTATTCTTATGTGACAGTTGAGTTATCGGTGAAAACTCTGTATTTTTCCGTCTGACCATATTTCTGTCAATGTTTGGCTTTTTTGGTTTTCTTCAAGTCATTCAAAATATTGATGCCGGATTTGTGGTAATTAATCGAAAAAGAAAGAGAAACAGAGGAGTTTATTGCCCTTAATTTCATTTTGCTGCGACAATAACTTGATTTCACATCAATTGACCTCATGAGGATTTCAAAAGAGTGTTTGAATGTATCAACTAAATTCAAAGCCTGTTCGTTTTGGCAATTTTTCTTTCATTGAATATTCACCATATGTAAATATGATAGGATTCACAATATCTGAGTCAGCATCGATGTTATAATGTTGACAGAGAATCAACGATGATGTCGAATGATGGAATATTCGTCAAAATGAACAAATGATATGTTCAAGCATCGTTGAAATAATTCAATTCTTCATCCCCCCCAGTCTCAATCTAACACATCGATTTTTTTTTAACAATTGCATTCATTTATGGGCCTTACTATCCTATTTCAAGTCCCGTAAAAAATCTTTCGAAAAAAAAAACTGCTGTACATACATAATTTGTCTTATGCAAGAGGGAAAGCGGTGGCGGCAGTGGCTGCTGCTGTCGCAAATACGCACTTATGCGGATATTGTTTGCACTCAAGTATTTTTATTTGATTTCCATTGATTTATCGCGAAGCAATTTTTTATGTTCCCCTTGGCGCAACCGAACCTCGGCTGACTGGCAGAGGGCGAGGGAGAGCGACAAAAAAAAAACAGATAGCATGAGCAAACGACAGAGCTATGTTCACACATTTCATTGATCGAGCCGAAATAAATATTGACGATGCGTTGAGATTATATGTGTTTTGTTTATTTGCGCACATTCCACCTGTTTCCATTTTTCATTCACAGTAATTTTGTCGCGTGCACCGTGCGAATGAGTGAGTGATGAATTTCTGGCGACATCAGGAAAATCTATAAAATCGATAAAAACGTGTCAACTTGTGTTATTTGCTCCCTTTTTTTCCCATTCTACATGAGCTACAGACACAGTTTTATTCGCGCTGAACAAAAACAAATATCGCTCAAATTGAAGAGGAAAAAAATGGTTCTCGCAAATCTTTATCAAACAAATTAACGTATTGAACATATTTAATAATGCGAAGCCTTACAACAAAAGCAACAAATAAAAAAGTACGCTGATTCGCGCTGATCGATAACATTTATGGCATAAAAATCAAGAGATTTATCCTATTGTGCATTAATATCGATTATTATTTCTTTTTCGAACAAAAAAAGAATATCAAAACAACACGCAAATGTTAAATCCAACCAGAAAAAATATTAACGTATTTTTTTCTACCATATTTTGTTTATTCATTGTTTTTTTGTTCATAGTTAAAGGCACATAGTCAATCGAGAGAGAATATGAAATCGTTGTCGCCACACGATATGTCATGTTACTTCGATCACACCAATATGAACAATCAACCGATTATAAATCGACAAACAGTAAATCCCATGCAAAACACGTAGTAAACAAATAACGTTTTATTATGATATTGAAAGCCATTGTTTATGGTCGGCTCATTGTTCCTTTTCATTTTTGGAATATTTTCCACGGCGTCAACAATCGAATTGACTTAAAATGTTCGGTTGAACGTGTGGATTATTTTAATGAATAAGCAAATGAACAAGCGAACAAGCGAACGGGTGAGAGTGAGAGATTGAAAGAGGTTCGAGCAACTCGAGAGTGAATGAGATGAACAAAAAAAAAACGCTGTGAGTGATGACAACAACAATGAACAATTGAATAAAATGTACATGTAAAAAGAGCCCAAGCAAAGACAATTGAATTCTATTGCACTGTGTGTAATCGAATAATAGTTAAACTTTGATGGAATTTTATTAAAATGCTGCGTCAATTCGACACATTAGGCGTTTAGCGGTGTGCATTCGGTTCTTATGCATGGGTGTGCATTTTAACTCGTCTCTCAGTCTTCCAGCCAGTCCCTCTCACTCTTTTATCGTTGGCATTATGAACAGACAACTGCAACACACGGATAATTTAATGGATGGAAAGCATAAAAATTAAATTAGAATGCGATTTATGTAGCGTAAGGTTTTTCAGTGCTTACAAAACCGAACGAAACAGATCGTTTGCTCTTATGATTATGGCGTTCTCTCTCTCTCTGTGTGTGTGTAGATTTCCTTTGTAACTGCTAAACAGTCATTGCGCCTTCTGCCCTAATCCAATGTGCACGCGTCCGTCGAATATTTATGAGTCATTGTTTTAAAATTATACTTCTTTTTTCCGCTCACAATTTTGTTTTTTTTTTTGCTGCTCCAATGGTCGTTGTTTTTTCTTTCGCTGTCACGGTTATTGCCGTATAGTTTTGTCAAAAAATAATAAATACATAGATTATGGCAATAGCTTTTGTTTCAATGCATTTCGATTGCAGCGTCATGTGGGCAGTTATCGATTCAAATAGTCTGTTCCAATCGCATTGAATATTATTTACGATATTTGGCCATTGAAATAAATCGCTTGCAATGCACACGAAATGACATTTATTCCACAAAGTATCTCTACGTTCGCTATCCCTACCTTTTTTTTCGACTCAATTAAATATCCACAATAAAATTGTTCGTTGTTGTTGTTGTTTTTCGGTGGGTTCTCTTCACAAATTGGTTCAAGCATTTTACCTGTTGTCTGTGCGGTTTATCATTTTGTGTTTAAATATGAATTCATCATTTCTTATTTCTTTTTTTATTTTGTTTTGTTATGTTTTGGTAAACCATAGTAAATTGAGATTGTGGAAAGGGCAAAGAAGGGGCGAAGGACAGAACAAATCTTCACAAAAAAAGGGAAATTGTCGAATGCGATATAAATAATGAAGGAAAAAAATGTCCGTTTACACAAACGAGCTGTCACGAGTGTTTTGGTCCTTGGCTTTGGCTTGGTGAATTGTATTTATCTCTCTCTCTCTCTCTCTCTCTCTCTCTCTCTCTGCGAATTCGAAAGAACGAACCTGCTCACCTGCATCACAAATCGATGGAATTGTATGAGACGTGCTTGAGCCGGAGCCAGTAAATAAGTTTCGATCAATTTGGTTTCAATTGAAATTGCTGACAAGCAGCAGCAAAATATTTTGCTGTTACAGCAAATGTTCATTCGTCTCAAAATCAATGTACGGCTCCCGATGGATTGGGCAAAATATTTCAATTTTTCCGCTCTTTCTCTCTCTCTCTCGCACTCGTTTTTCTTTTTCTTTTTTTTCTATAATTTTGTTTTGCCAGCAACCCCAGCCAATGTCACGGTGCCGAACATGCACATATCAACGCCATTACAATAAGCATAGTGATAGCAGGCAAACGATAGCTTGTGCAGGCGGCTCTACATGCTCCCACCATCCAAGCCAAATAACAGAAATTGTGAAAATCGAATCAAATGAAAATCATGCAATGCACTCGAATTTTCAATAAATTCGAATATCGTTAGTTGCGTGAGGAAATACCTGCTGGTGCTACTGCTGCTGTTTTACTATGTAAACTCAAATAGTTTCGCAATGTTTGGTTTTCCAATTTTTCTCAACTCCCTATCTCCTACTCTCTGTACATTTTGTCTTCTCGCTATTGGCGTGAGCACCTTCCTGTCCATGACGAAGTTTGTGTGTTCACATTTCTTGCGCTTCAGAAAATGTTGAACGGTTTAATGACGAATGTGATAACTAGTAAAAGCTGATATCTCCACACGTTCGCTTGCTCTCTTCCTCTCTCACTCGCCCACTCACTCACTCACTCACTCACTCACTCACTCACTCTGTTTCTGGTTACGTTTTCCCCGGCTGTCGTGAGCCGAGCACAAATGATAAATCCAAAAGCGAATGTCGTGTAGGTATTTACATTTTGCCCGAATTAGAAATCAATAAAATCGAAACGGAAGCCAAAGTCAAGCGCAGTTCACATGCACATGCAGTCTTGCAATATCCTGCAAAGTGTCGACATTTCGACTGGTTGCTTTTTCCCGACTGGTTATTTCCAACACCGATAAAAGCCAAGAACGAGCAAGTGAACGAACGAGAGGAAAAAGACACCGTTATTTCAATGCTATTAGGTAATAAGCTCGTTGTGTACATAAATGTGCGCTATTGAAATGCGATTTCTGCGACATTACACATCCATTCAAGGCGATATTATCACTGAGCGACTTTTGATGGTGTCAAAAATACTTAAACACAAATTCACATCTACGTTTCACGCTTCACACAGCACGTAGACGCTCACACAAGAGATACGACGGCCGTGGAAAAGAAACCAGTTCGATTGATTTATTCAATGGCATAGCAAATACACAAGTTTGTGGAGTGCAGGGTGTTCAGTTTGTGTGGCATTCAATACATTTTTTGTTTTGTTTCTAATTAAAAATTTGATAAACATAACGGTAAACCGCTTAAAATAAAACACCCTTTGACACGAAACACGAACAACAACAACAACAAAAATACGGCAAACAATTTTGTAGCTCAATTTTTGTGTACGTGTACTTTGAACGGTTAGCGCACAAATGAAATTCGAACCACCTTTTCTCACTTCCTGCTTCAAAAGCCGAATGGTTTCAGTAATCGCAAAGCATTTTATTCATTGTGCTGTTCACTGCCTCTCCGCTCTACCAGTCAGTTCATCTCCAGCCGTCTGAATTTTCCATTTCGTTCCGCTGCTTCCTTTTCTTTCCACACATATGTATGTGTGTGAGTGTGTGCTTAGCTTTTCAATATTTTTCCCGTACTTTTCATGTTTACCTATCAATAAAGCCGGAATGCTTGTACTCATCAGTCGTCGTATATGTATTCAATGGAGCGACAAGCGAAGTGAAAATCATAGAACAGAGGCCAAACAAAGGTCACAGCTAAAATGTGGAAATTTAATTGGTGAAAATTGAATGTAGAAAGAAAAAATCGGTTTGAAAATGTGAAAAAAAAAAAAAGAAATTTTCACTTTAAATAATGTACTTATGCTGACAAATCATAATGCCACATACATAAAATCTCCAACGAAGAATGAATATTTCATAAAATTGTATTCATAATGCGAACGAATGTTGCGAACGGCAAAGATCACCATAGACAATTTTGGGCACCTTCACGTTTTTTTTCTTATTCTTCTTTTAGGTGATTTGGATTTGTTATTGTGCATCGCCTCGTCTTTCGTATTTGTACGAAAATGAATTGAATGCAATTGCGTTCACAGCATGATCACTGCTGCACATGGATAGTTGGCGATAAGAACTGTGAATATTCCATCCCCGTATGCGACACAGACACAGACACACGTTAGAAAACATTGTTATGGCATAGAGACAAATGGAGCAAACGAGTGTTCTGTATAACAAACTGTGGGAATCGGTGAGCCAATGAATGTTTTGAACTGCAGGGATGCATACAAGTGGCACAATTGTGCCGGGCACGTATCGTAGAATAATTGCAATTTTCACCTTTTCATAATAGCTCTCATTTGATTGCCCAGTTAATCGAATTGCAAGTCAACGTAAGCTTGTTCAATGCCCATTGGGCCGAGAAGATGAGAAAAAAAAAAAAAAAACCAAACCCATGCCATAATCATAACGTACGATAAAATCTCCACCTGCACACACAAGATGCCACAAATCCCATCCACAATGATAAATAAAATAGCAAAAGACAATCATTAGCATGGTTACAACATCCAACCGCAGAGCAGAGCGAAAAAAAAAATTACATTTTTTGCTCATTAGATCGAAGCAATAAATAGAAATCGTATTCGTTGTCGTTCGACATTTGGAAAATTGCTAAAAGCTGACAATTTGACATCTCTTCTAAGTTTTAAGCTGCATTTTGTGTATGTACGTTTGAGGTATATATATATTTGGTTTTGTGGAATTAATAAGGAAAAAACGAGGAAATATGTACGAAACACACAGCAAAAATAAACGGAGCACGTGCATCAAACAGACGTCATGTAACTACTGCAAATTATGGTTGACGGGTAGAGAATTTTTGCCAAAGTTTCTGTTCTATTAAACGGATCGGCTTTGATAAGGGACGCAATGAGAAGAAAGAGGCGATAAAAAAGCATAAAATACATCTATACCCATTTCTTTGCGAAATCTATGAGCTGTCTTAAGCTCCTTTTGATTTCAATTGCTACCTGCCCTTTCTGCATATTTGTGTGTAAAACACATTTTGCCAGCACAAGCACACACACACACACACCCACCAGCACGCACCAATTTGATCCTCGGCATCGGTTGACGGGCCCGTTGTCAATGACAATAACGTAACAATCGCCAATTCGAAGCTCCTCGAGCAACCGATGTAAATGTAAAATGAAAAGCTAGAGGTAGACAAAGCCTTCAAATTCTAATGATATAATAAATGGCAATATACACTAGATGGAAGTCTGCCAAGATATCTGCATTGTAAAGTCCACACAGTGCTCTTCGTAATGAAAACGGTAAAAACCATCACAACAAAGAACACAAACGAATACGATATGCCATTATTTTTATACTACGGCTGATTTTTCCATTTCTCTTTTTTTTTTCCTTTGCTCGTGTCCATTCATACGTGCACTATATTGTTTATTCGAGAGAATGAGCGAACGAGAAAAAAGAACTATGGATATATGTTGTGCTCGAAGAAGACGACGAGAACAAGGTGAATGGCTGTGGCTATGTAACTATACCAATGCCTGTGTGCTTTTCTTTTCTCATTTCGCTTTGGGATTTTTTTTTTCCCAGCTTTCGCTTTGTGAAAATTGTGTACATGCAACGAATAATGGCAATTGTGTATATGTATGTATACATGCGCGTTCCTATTAGTGTTAAAAGCATAAACGTCATCGTTGTGCAGATCTATAAAGCAATCTTTTACTCATTCAATATGAATATGTGCATAGATTCGGTATACACACAGCCTTTGGCTGAATGGTGCACACGCGGTGATAGACAGCAAGCAAGCCAACAAGAGAGCGAGAGACACATTCAGAGTGGAAGAGAGAAGAAGAAAAAAAACGGCAAAAACCGAAAGTGCTCGAGTGCGTTTGTCTTTTGTAAAGATTTTATATTATGAACATTCGAAATACTCATGTACACACATCGGCTGCCGCCGTGATAATGTATTGCGGTGCAAACCATATTATAAAATGGATTTTCCTTTTTCTTTCTCTTCATACATTTTCCGTATTCGGTTCTGGTGGCTCTTTAGTAGAAAAAAAAAGAGAGTCTAAAGACACACAAACGGTTGTTCACAAACGGGGCAGCAGCAAATAGGGGCCAAACAAACTATATATAGATATGTGCTGCTATTGCTTTTCCATTCAATCGTCAATTTTCTCTCTATAAACAACGGTATGCGGCTGCTGTGATGTATGCTTCGTTCGTAGTCCTTTCTATATGATTTGATTTTGTCTCTGGCGGCATTCTGAACCATCACCATAGCTGCCACACAACACAAGTATGTCGAACGATTCGTTCGGAACGAAATATGCTAGGCTATCATAATTTTCCTCTTTTATTTTTGCCTCTTCATCATTCTGCGCTGCGCTACCTTACCTTGGCATTCATTTTGCCTTTGAAAATTATGAAATCGTGAAAGAGAGAAGAGCACGCTTGGCACTATATGGTCAGGTATTTTCTAATGATTTTGAGCCATTTTCTTTGCGTTCAACTATTTATAACGTTTTATCGTTGGAGAAGAGTGGCAGAGAGTAGTGAACATGTCGAACACATCGGTCTCCAAAGAATGCATTGACCCGTATGGCGATCGACTTGGCAAATATCAGTGTGCGCTTTTGGGGTTGTGTGTTGCTATTACTTGAGTTAGTTTTTTTTTTTCTTCTTTCAATCGTGTATTTACCGTTCGCTCTCTACCAATATCCACAATACGAAAAAGTAATTCATTTTTACCATTGAATTTATCTCAACTTTTTTCTATTCTTTCCACCTGTGTGTATGTATGAATGCTGTGTGCAGAATCGGCAATTCCATTTGCGATCTGTTTGCCCGGTGATTTCATTGAGACGATTTCCTTCGCCGAAAATTGCGTTGCGAAAAATGACTTTGTATCGATATTTAAACGAAATCGTTCATTGCGATTCGAATTTTCTCCGAAGGAAATCATTTCAGGAAAATTCACGGCACCGTTTGTAGTACACGTAGAAATCGTATATGACATTAATTACATTGGAAGCAGCTTGATTCGATACACCACAAAAAGAATGATTTTTCTCGACATCTCGTTTAATCGAAATATTGAATTACAATGCATTTGGATTGGCAGGGATGCTGAAGAAATTCATCATTTTAATAAATATTTATTGAGTGCAACAAGAAAATGTTTCGTCCTCGTTTCCAGATCATAGAAGGCGACACAAAAATGTCTGTCACTGCTCGACTGCAATAGCGAATATTTACGCTTGTTTCAGCACACCAAACGAATATATGCACTGCACCAAAATATATAATATTCGCCGTGTATTATTGTTTCATTCGCATAAATTCCGTCATTCATGCATGATTCTTTTGAATTTCATATTTGTCTTGTGTTCAACTTGCTATAGCTCGCGCGCGACGCGTTTTATCCATTGTCTCACTCTCTCTCTCTCTCTCTCTCTCACTCGTTCTTTTTCTTTCAATTTCGCACCCGCTGCACTAACACTTTCCATTGAATACGTGATAATCAGTTCTACATATTTCTTTTCTCGAGTTGCTTTACGTTTCTACTGCGATTCGCTGTCGTTTTTTTTTTTCCTTTCTTTTCTCATCATTTCACTCGTTTCTCATCATTTTTTCGCGCGCTGTGTGTGTGTGTGTCGTTGCATTTGTCAAAACTACGTCTGCCGGAAGAGAATAATTGTAAAAAGAAATCGCAATGTTCGCTTTGGATATGTATATATGGAACAGTGTGCATGAAAACCTCGAGTCCGTGTGAATTGTCGAATTATAGAGACAGAAGTGGCGAAACACAAGCGAGATAGAACGAGAGAGAGTGTGTGTGTGTGTGGGATAGAGAGGAAAAGTATGCTCGAAATAAAAGAATTTCCACATAGATATAGTATACGTATATTTTATGTTTCGTCATATTTGTCTCGTTATGCCGAAAGAAATGAAAGGAAGTTATAGCCAAGAATATACGCAGCTTTCTCCCATGTGCATGTAGGGAAAGCACAGAACTGTGGGAGAAAAAAAAAGAATCAGCAAACTTAAAAAAGAAGAAAAGAGAGTGAAAAGAAAAGAGACAAAAAAGGCAAAGGAAAGCGCGTCGTCGAGCGACAGAGCTCATCCTTGCAAATGCACTTTAAATAAAAATTCAAATAATCGAATGTAATAAAAACCAGCCGGATAAATATAGATTCAACGAAATAACCCAGAAAATGAAAATACATCATCTTGTGTCTTTCTCGCAGAGCAAAAAGAGAAAGAACTTGAACAGAACAAAAAAAATAGACGGAAAAATCTTGCCGAAAATGAGAAGCATTGAAAAAAAAATCGATGCGATTTGTAAGGAACGCGAACGAACATATATCACTAAAAAGAGTGTGTATGCTACAGCCACCTCACTCTCTCTCTCTCTCTCGAACCTGGATGTTGTTGTTGTTGCTTCCAAAGTAATGAGGAAATTTTTGCATTCCGCATTTTTTTCATCGCCACTTTTTTTTCTCCTTCGTTCGCTTCATCTCACTTCCAAGAGAGCACCTCATTCCGATCAGATTTCTTCAATTCATTCGGTGTTTGCCAGTGCTATGTCTTCGATTTTACGAAAACATTTTTTTTTCTGTTAGTGGCACCGTTGTCGTTGCTTGCGCGTTGCTTTCGTTCTAGCTTCTCTCCCATTCAAATATATTTATTTACTTTGCTCGACGGAATGGATCATTGCCCGTCATTCATTTTGCTTCGCTCTTCGACATTATAATATTATTTTTTTTCCTTTCGTTTTTGTATACATATATTGGGTGCCATCGTAATACCGTTTCTTTGATATTTTTTCCTCTCTCTCTCTCTCTCTCTCTCTCTCTCTCTCTTCGTTTTAATATCTCGTGAAATTGCGAGCACTATGATATCGATGAGTATGATGGGGAGATGAATGCGCCAGCCAAAATTCAAAGTTGGATAGCGCAATCGAATTTTCACATACACATTACACACACACACACACACCCATACGATACTCCCCGATCCAGCCATTGTGCCGTGCATTGAATGCGTAATGTAAATACGACTGGGTGGTAAAGCTCATGGTGGAGTTTTTCTTCTCTTTCCGATGAGCAAACGACTAAGTAAGCATCGGAGTTAAAAGAAGACAAAAAATGACGACGGTGTGTGCGGATTTTTTCCAATTTGGCTCGGCTTCTCTTTGCAATCGTCTGATTTTAAACGGAATGTGATAATGTAAAATCGAATAAGAGGCCGATTACGTTTTGAGTATTCAAATAAATTGTGCGCCCGCATCATCTCAATGGTGAACTAACAACACCAAAGAAAGAAATTTAAATACAAGAGAGGAGAAGAAAAAAAACGGTTTGTCTCTTAATCTGTACGGCTGGGTAGTTTAAAGTGTACAGACCAAAAAGGTAAAATCCACATAACGACAAAAAATGAAGAAATAAAATACACCAGCATCCAGACTCTTACATCAAATACTCTGCGAATGTCGAAAAGTGTTGCATGCATCGCTTGATCTATATTCCTTACAGTTGAAAACCCCGATCAACGAAGAGAAAAAAATACATTGACAATCACAACACTCGCCCATCAACACCCGCATATCCTACATGCATTTCGCATCCAATCGATTTCCTGATTTATTCTGCAGCTTCTACCATTTTGAAAAAAAAAGACGGATCTATTGTGTGAAAACAGACATTTCAATTGTTTCGCACATACGAAATGAGATGATAGAATCATAAGTTCTGCGATATTGAATTGACGCGCACGAACAATCGAATTTGCCGACACGACCAATCTAGACGATGTGTTCTATTTTTATGTCGATATGCAATTGTTGAGCTGCCTTCATCATTGACTAGTGAAAAAATGAAGGAAGCAAACAAATAATGGAAATGGAGGTGAATGGGCCGCTATTTGTTGACATATTTCGTTCGATTTGATTGAATCAAATTAAGTATGAGTCCCGATTGCGACTGTGAAACCGTCAGTTTAAACGTCGACCAAATCAAAAATCGTTTGCCAATTTTGAAAATCAAGAGATTTTTGCCACTGGTTCATTGATTGATTGAAAAAGATTGCTCACGCAAACCCATATCTCCAATCCACTCCCGTTTGTGTGATGAAAAGAAGAAATCCGAAAATGATAAAGAGAATGCTTCGATCTATGGCATGAATGCTACAGAGAAAGGCAGAGAACGAGCAAACGAACAAGACAGAAAAGGAAAGAGAGTCAAACGGAAAATGAGCGCTACGAAGAAACATAAAAATGTTTCAGTCACCGGTATTTCATCATTTCGTGAATCTACTAAACACGTGAAATTTATCGCCGCTCAGTTCCAAAGTGAATTATTCAACTGAAATCATAACTCAATCCAGTTAGTTGCTCATGGTTCGGTGTTCTTCGCCTGCGTTCATTCATTCGAGCTGTTTTTTTCCTTCTTCTTATTCGCTGGCAGTGCTTTTTCACCCGCTCTATAGCCGTTTTCGTGCCTGTCGGTGTAATGCTGAGCGCTGTCTTGTAGACGTTGTTGTCTGACATTGAATTGAAAGTGTAGGCTTTGCACGTTATGGCCCACGAAATGCTGCTATATGTGCATATCGGAAACGAACGAGCGGGCAAGCGACGGGATGAAGTATACGTATTCAAGTTAGCGCGATCATCGACTTGCATTTTGCACCACCTGCATATAAAATGGCTAAAGAGGCGAGGAATGAGGGCTAAATTATGTATTTCCAGCAACTGCAACGATATATCAAAAATACAAAGCACACACAAAACAGCACAATAAGCGAAAAACCACCGTCAACCGCCACCATTCAACTTAAACTAAATGCCAAGAAAAGTACGAACAATTCACGTTTCTTGTGCCCATTTTTCTTCAGTTTTCTCTTTCACTCCGCCTGATTCCGCCCGCACACCACACGCGTCATTTATGTAATCACCATCGCCATCGATTTCAGGCACTGGTCGCTTTGATTCCCATTATTTTGCTTTTTCCTTCACTCAACTTCCCCGTTCGATTCATCCTCCTCTCTCTTACATTCTATACTACATAGATGCGATTACTGAGAACTAAATAAAACGACTGACGAGAAATTAAAAAAAAAAAATGAAAATTTTCCCTTGGCAACGTGCTTTCTTCAATTTTTATTTTGTTCGAAACGAAACACGGTTTCCTTCAATTTTTGTTTTTCAAATAAGTTGGTTTACTGGAGCGATGCATACATCGACATTTGCATTCTTCTGCAAGCGATGCATATGGTATTTTTTTTTGTTCGTTGTGCTCCATTCTGGCTCATTCAGTACACTTATCATGTGGCCCAGTGTTTCGTCATTTCATATTGTTATTACTTTTATTTACTCGCTACTTTTTGATTACTTTGTACCATTCCAATAGTGTGTTGTGCACTGGTCAATGTGATTTACGAGTGAGAATGTGGCCACGTCCAAAACTCCTGTTCAGTCCCTATAATGAATGGATAATGCGTTTGAATGCTATGTTGTTTCCATTTTCATTGCATTCACTTGCTTGAAACTTATTTCTGGTTTCGTTCGTTCGTTCATTTTCCTCAACATTTGGAATTTGTAAATGAAAAGTGCATGAAACATAAATCTTTTTTTTTCTCTCTTTCTCTCAGCAACTTTTTACGTTGCTGTAAAAATCTTGTACGAGAGACTTCAATTTGGATCAACTTAGCAATTGTGGAACTTTCTTCGGACCAATATTCCAATGTATTTGCTAATTTTTCTCCATATTTTTTTTTTGTATGTACTCGTTATGATAAAACTTTGTCATATTGCACAGATATTGCCGTCTCTCCTATGTTTTTTCTTCTTCAAAGCTCAATAAGTTCTTTTTTATTCTGAGCAGCATACTTTTGCTGTTGTTGCGTTTTGCCCATTCAAATGAATAAAAACGAAGAAAAAGAAGAAGAAAAAGGAAAAAAAAACGCAGCTGAGTTTTTATCCGACCACAAACTTTCATAAAATTGTATGCAGATTTTCTTCTCATTTCCGAAGTTTATTCAACGACATTTATTTTATGATTCAATAAGTGAAACCGAAAAAGCAATGATTTACTAATGCCTATAATTGAGGGATGCGCGCCGCGAGCGAGCGAAAAACGACTTTCCTGTTTTCACATCCGTCCGGTTCCGTTGTTCCGATTTCAAACCTTTCATTGGAAACTGAAGGAAAAAAAAAAGTTGAACAACGACTGCAGAAGGAGGAGTTGAGAAAAAAAGAGAGAAAATAACATTCAAAGAACATTTTCCAATTTGACATAAATATCGCAAAGTGTTTATATTTCGAGTGACATTTTCTGACGTTGACAATCAGATACACTCTTGTGGCCATGTCATACGTATGATATTTCTCTTTCAAATCATATTTTTTTCACTCAAAAGTCCATATATTTTCTATTAAAATGTAGGTACACCAAAATATTTTCATTTTTTGTATGTTCGCGGAAAAAAAAGTTAATGGAACTTAAAATTCTGGAACAATTTTTGGGACCGCAGTCTTCGATTCAATTTGTACATGTGCATCCCTGATGTACACTAATGCAAATTTACAATGTACATGTACATTAAATAAAAAGTTGATTTCAATTCATGATTTTACGAGTGTGTATTTTTACAAACGAATTCACTAAAGTTTTCTTTTTGAAAGGAAAAAAAATAAACATTGCTTGATGAATGTTTGATTATTTCTATTTTTGAAATCCTCACTTGCAGATGAACATTAATAATTCATCATCAAATTATCATCGTCCATCATCATTGCTGTAATACATTGCAACTGAAAATCGGTCATTTGATTTTATTTTCTTTGCTTAAGCACTCACTCACAATTGTGAACGTAAATTGCAACAAAAGTATAACATCAATCACATTCGCTTGCAATTGTCAATAAAAAATGTGCTTTGTTCAGCCTCGAGAGAGAGAGAGAGAGAGAGAGAGAGAGAGAGAGAGAGAAGAGATCGATTTGGGGCGGTCAAACACATCTACTGCATATGATTAACGTAATTGGGTGCACACAATCAGAATTTAATTTTTGGTTTTTGTTTCGGACACACTCGCTTTACCATTCACGCATAACTTCATTTCAATTCCATTAATATTGCATTTATGATATTTCAAGCCATGGAAAAACTTATGTATGCCAAAGCTTGCACAATGCAAATGCCGCTAATTGGCATTTGCATGACCCAACTTTCTACATTGCACACATGAGTAGTATTACAAACTTCGGTCGCACGTTCTGCATGTACACTATCCGGAGAGTCAGTTTGGCTGTTTGACAATTCACTTTTTAACATTGTATTGTCACCGCTTTCATGTTTTACCATGGAGAGAAGCTCAATTTTAATAGCAAATAAAGTAACATAGATGCAAATTATGCAAAAAAAAAAAATTAATGTAATATCCACACCGGTTGAAAAGTGTCTTTTTCAGAAGATGCACTGGCATCTCACATCAGTATAATTGTTGCTTTGCTGTTGAACATCTGTGATTGATCTAAATGCCATTAGCTACTTTAATGAAACTAAAATGAATTCTAATTTAGTCGAAAACTTTCTGCAAAGTGGTAATTGCAGAAGACAGAAAATTAGCCATGTTTCGTGTTGCATTTTACTTTAAAACTCATTCAGCATCCACCGGCCATTTATGTTGTTGGTCATTATATTTTGAATGAGCTTTAATGCATTTTCTATTAATGTATGCCAGAAACCATTGCAAAGTTGAAAGAAAAAGCATAAAAGTGGAGGTGTGTTAAAGGACACACACAAAAAGCTGTACCTCGAACATGAAGAAGGGCCGTATTTTTTTTTTTTGTTATCAGCCGAAAAAAAAAAATTATGCACAAGACCATGCAATGGGAAAAAAAAGAAGCGTATGTGAAATGTGTGAAGGCAGCTGAAGGATGTCATTCAAACGAGGTCCCGTGTATGTACGTTTATGTTGTGTTGACACAGAATTATGTTCATATTGTAATGATCCCGCATCCAAAATACCAAATGACGGAGAGGATGAGGGCGGCCAAAGCGATATATTGGAGTGAGTGTCAGACAGAAAGAGTTAAAGTTCCGATGGTATGGCAAGCGGGCGCGACGGTATTGCGTAGCTCGCAGCTCATTTTTGTATCGGTAAAAACAATAAATCAGAAGCTTGTATGAATTTACATATGATGTGGTCGAAATTGAACGACAATTTTAGCATATACTATGTTAGCAAGTCGACAGAGAGAGGGAGCGAGAGAGCGAGAGAGTCCAAAGTGAAAAGGGCTCAACCGAATATATATATATAGATAGAGTGAAAAATGCCAAGTGAACGAACAAAGTGATGTCGTCATGTTGGCCCCAGTCAGTCGGCGATTGGAAATGTGCGCGCTTTTGATATGTTTCGCTGTGTGCCGATTGGGTTTTTAGCTTCTCTTTTCCAACTATACAACAATCGTTCATCTATAGAATATATGACATAAGCACACATGTTTGTGTAGAGACCGAATGGCAAAATGTATGTTGTCCGGCAGGCATGCAAATGCTATTTACTTCATATTATAGTCGAACATTTAGTGTGCGACAGTGTACAACGATAGATCATTAACATAAAATGAAAGCACAAGAATTATGTAAATTAGAAATAAAGAACATGGGTTTTGAAATATCCACAACATTAATGTCTCTGAACGCAAACTCATACCGCACACATACACACACACACCCTTGCTCCCATCTATACATATATATATGTATTGCGGCTTTCGGTTCTTAATTCTTCGTACATATGGTTTTTTGGTTTGCTTCATTCCGAATTTCATTTGCCGTCGAAACCAATATTTTTCCTACTTTGTTACCATTCCTTTGCCCATTGCTCTCGGTTCCATTTACCCAATTTCGTTTCACAGCTCTTTTTCTCTGGTACCACTACTCATCGATGCTTCTGATGTATGCATTTGAATGTTTATATTTTATTTATATTTTGATTGCAGGCCACTTGCATTCCATTCAACTCCATTTGAAACAGAGAGGGAGGTAGATAGAGAGAACAAGAGCAAGAGCAAGAGAGACAAAAAACCCCAAAGTGAATGTGGTGGCCATTCGGTTTTTATGTCATCCAAGTAATTCTCACGCATCATTTTAAAATGAGATTTTTGCCCAGCAATGGATTGAAATTTTAACGATGACCTTTTCCTTGTCCCTTCCTTCTCTGTCTCTCTGTCTTTTACCCAGAGTTTCCGTTTTCCATTTCTTTTCTCGTTCACTCCTTGGCCATTTCACACACGTAACACCCATAATGAACGATATGAAATGAGTATGTGTGTGTGTGTGTGTGTGTGTGTCGCATCTAGCACTCAGTGATGCGCTCCACTTAAAAAGGGCCCTGAATATGAAATGAATATGATGCAAGTTCCAAATGTAGTATGATATTAAGAAGACCGGAAAAAGAACCAATGAAAACAAAAAATTTCATAAGCAACTCACATACACTCTGAAATGTCTTGCCTTTCCCCTGCGGCGCCCATTGTCACATGAATGCAATACATTTGGCAATTAAGTTCGGTAGGTTTTTTGTATACTGTCCGAATCTAACGGAAGCGCTCTCTAATCACAACAACAACAATCGAAGTGCATTTAAATGAAACCAACACTCCACACTCACAGAGACACACCCACACACTCAGACCAGAACAGAAAAAAAAAACGAGTAGATTGACCAAAAATAAAACCAGTTCTCATTAAATAGAACTAAAAGTCACATTACATTTCAAAGTTATTTGCATGTATTAAAAAGTAAACTCGAGTCCATTTTGCCAAGTGATGTGCTCAAAGGGAATGGAGGCCAACGGATATTTTTACTTTTTAGACGTAGAACATTCACATTTGGAATGATAGAGAGAGAGAGAGAGAGAGAGAGAGAGAGAGAGAGAGAGAGGGAGAGAACAAGCAAAAGACAGAGACAGAAACGAAAAAATCTGCACATGAAATAGTTAAAAATATTATGTAGTATCAAAAAAGCCATGGGAAAACTACGCAAACACTAGCTCAAGAGGTGAAAAAGCGTACAGTGTGTGTGGCGTATCAAAATTGCGGAAAGGAACTGTGGTTTCGCGTCGCATTTACTTGGATTCGTTTTGTCGTTCATATCTTTTTCTCGCTTAACCATTTTGCCAGTGATTTTCTTCTCTTGTGACAAACTTCGTCATGTCGCATATTTCTCTCGTTGCCGACAACGGTAACAACAATAACAACAGCATGAACAACCAAATCAACAACTGTACAATGACCAAAAGCCAGCGACAAGTACATGTATTACATTAAATTACGGCAATTGCTTTGTGTTGAACACATATGAGTGCTGCTATTGCTATTTGTTTTCCATTTTGGGGTGCACAAAGGCAGTCGTACTGCAAACAAAACGCCACATATTCTCATTTGGCTAATCTAATGTATTTTCATTGTCTGTATGCTATACATAGAAGTATATAAGTGTTGAGAGAGTGTGTCAAGTACAAATGATTCTTTATAAAATGTTGGATGTATCAGCATCTAATTAACGTATTATTATTCTTTTTAATTTATGTATTTCGCTTTTAAATGGATGCTCACATATGCCTTCACACACATAAATGACCGCATCGTTGGCATGGTGTCAACGCAATGCTTCGCATATCAGCCCCTTCCGCCTCTGGAAACCGGTTCTCGCACATAATATATATATACAATTGAGCCAAACTATTTATCGATAGATGATTTTAATGGCGGCCAACGCAAGTGAATTTTCATATGGTGCATTTCTTCTGGCTAAGCGAACCGAATTGTAACGATAAAAAGAGATAACAATGAAAATGGCGAGCGACCAAAATGAAAATGGCACAAGCGCTTAATGCAAAAGATCAACGTTGACATTTGTTGGTCAAATGGATGTCATTTCAAGTGAAATAAAATGATATCAAAGCGCCAGTTCATTGAATAAATAGAATTAAAATTGTGCACAAAATGTGGAAATTCGGTGAGTGGCTTGGTTTTGAGGAGCAGGCATGTGGAATAGGAACGGCAATGGGTGAGCAGAACTGTACTTTGTATGCAGGTGATAGAGCCAAAGCATATCTACTGGAATAATAATCACTGTTTTAGCTTAACAATTGTTTCGCATTCATTTCGAAAGAGAACCACAGCCAGAACCCAGAATCGAAACATACTTGAGCCAGGAAGAAAGCATTGTACAAAGACTACGATAGATAGTTTTAGATTGAAAGATGGAAAGAGAGAACGAAAGAGAGAGAGCGAGTGAAGAAGAAAAGGGTATGCTGCGACCACAAAAATTATGGTGCACACAATACAATTTCGGAAGCATAAAAGAAGCGAACTAACACAACAATAACAACCACAGATGAAAAGAGCAGAGCATCAGGGACATAAGTAGATTTTGCAGTGGTTTTTGCTTGTTCTTGATATCAGTTTTTCAGTTTGGCAAAATGGAAAATACAGCAGCAGCAACAACAGCAACACGCAACGAATTTGACTAAATGATGATAATAAAACATCGGTTGAACTTTATTTAATGCACACTCATTCAGTCGCATAGACACACACACACGCTGGCGCGTACAATCGTTGGTTCCATGTGACGTATTTTGGCATACCAAAAACTGCAACGGAACGACCGACGCATATTTAATTTCATAAATATTTACGAGCTACGGCTTCGGCGGCGACAGTGGCGATGGCAGCAGTAGTAAAACAACAAACAGGCAACTTCATTTCAAGTTGTTAGAAGATGCAACCATATTTATTGCTCTCCCGCGTTCACTATTCATAATCTTATCTCGACGAAAAGTGCTTTTCATTTTGGGTTGCCAGAACGTAGATTAAGACCAAAACAATTAGAATTGCGACTGCGATTTAGGACTTTATTTCTATTTTTTTTTTAATTCCAAAATGTCATAAATTCCACCAGATTATTATAAACCGACGTAGATACTGTTCGTGTAGATAAAATAGTGCAATGAATACAAATGTCTATTGAATTCCAATCAAATGAACGGTTTACCCATCAAAATTGAATGGAATTAAAACAGTTGTCTTCATCGTCCGGCAGCGAGACACGGCAATTCCACAAAACAAAAGCAAACTTATCATTTTCCACATTTTTGGTGTAAGTTTGTGAAAAGTAGAAAATATGAAAACATCAAAGTGCCAAAAATTTTGATGAGCAAGGCTTCTCAGCTGCGCCACGTTCGAAGCAAAATTCCAAAGCCGCAGGATTTTATGCAATATTAGAGAGAGAGAGAGAACGAGAGAAAGGGAGGTGTTTTGCATTTTTCATATTATAAATACCGACAGCATAACGTTCAGAGCGCCGAAAAAGCAGCCAAATGTTCAGAGAACGAGCACAAAATGGAAGGCGAACGAGAGCAAGAAAAAGAGAAGGAAAAAGCTTGGCTTTGTTGTGGTTTTAATTTGGTTGCTTTTCTTGTTTGCTGTGTATGTGCCGCTCATGTCGCGACATAGATTTAGTGTTTTTGAAACTTGATTCATGAATCATGATTCCGAAAATTTCATCGAATGACGTAATTCAATTCCAACATGCATCGTACAAAGTATCTTCAGATTGTCCGTTGTCTGAAGCCGCCACCGCCGCTGTCGCTGCTGCTGCTGCTGCCATCGTTGTTGTTATCGTCGTTTGTGTTGTACCGTGATGAAATGTAATAAAAGTAATAAAAGAAAACTATGCAAAATGATAAGCGTCAAGGCAGCAAAGAGCAATTCGAGAATAATGCTTCGAAAGACAAGAACAACAACAGAAGTGGAAAAAAACGAATGAAGCAAATTTAGATGATTAATCACTAAATAGTTTGCTATATACGGAGGATGGATTTGAATATATTGCGCTGGAATGGCAATTACTTAGCAATTTAAGGCAATAGAAAAAGATAGAGAAAGAGAGAAAGTAAAAAAAAAAACGTGCCAAAGACCTGGTGGTTGGTGATGGTGGTGTTGTGAACACGGCGAAACAAAGAATTTAACAGCATGGAAGAGCGTGGTAGAAGTCACAGAAGAATGGTATTTATAAGTTTTGCATAATAAGTATGCAAAGGAATAAGTATTTTGTGTCATATGTCTATTGTGTGGCGCTCGTTATCAGTGTGAATTGCTCACTAGTTAGTAGCGGTGGAAGAATGGAAATCTAAATTTGGTGCAAGAGAAACAGAGACAGAGCGATAGCAAGAGAATGGGTGGGTGGATTGATGGTTTGTGGCTGCTTGTAAGGCAATAGCATAGAACAGAAAACAAGAAATAGATTTATTATTCGGAAGTATAAAACTTGACCCGTGACAGTTTTGTTTTTGTAGTTTTCCTCATTTTTCCTTTCGTTTCCATTCCATTCATTTCTTCTGCAAATGAGAGCGTGTGTGTGTGCCGTTGCGAATTGGTTGGTATGTGCGCGCGGTCGGTCGGTTGAGCTCTCTCTCTCTCTCTGGCTTAAGCGTGAAAGCGCGCGTTCGCGCTCGCTGCGATATTTGCTTTACAGTTTCATATTTATGTGTTTTATACCATTCACCAACTTAACTCTCTGTATTTAGGCAAATAAAAATGTCTTGCCAACGAGTTTCGAGTTCCATTCGCTTCTGCATATTCTCATTTTGTCTTCATTCTGCCTCTCTGTTTCTCACTCACACCTCGTTTATACTTGTGTATGTGTGTGTGCTTGATATGGTGTTTTTTTTTTCTCTTCGCCTTTCGTCGACTATTATTTTATATTCATTGGCTTCATTTCAAGTGAGGATTCCGTTTCGAAAATGGAATATTTCGAATACTTGCGCTTCCCGTCCCTCTTTTACCCGTTTCGAAAATGAAGAAACAAAGCGACATGCAAAATTCTTTTTGGGCATAGCAAGAAGTTAAGATATATTCATTGTGTTCGATATATGTAAACGCGGTCGCTGTGACGATTGTATCGATTATGTGGCCGACTCTCGAGTACGACTCAAATTCATATCCCTATTATCGTTTGTTATCACTTTACTGTACAACAGGACGATAAATAAGCCATTCATAGCTGGAAAAATCAATAAACGCAATCAGAGAGACCGTTTGCCGCCCCAAACTGCGAAAAAAAACTAAGACACAACGCTTGAATTCCTTCGGAAAGAGGTACACATATTTTTTTCTGAGAAAAATTTTCTTTCTCCTTCTCGCTTTTCTTCCCATTCTCATTTTGTTCCGCTCATCAGAGAATTGATGAGAGGCCGGCGATTGAATCTACCTCGGTACCTCGGAAGTTTCAGCACAAACGCATATGCACAGGCACATGGCACACACACACACAGCGAGAGAGACAGACGGAGAGATATTCCAACTGTACAATGCCCATGAGGTGCGATAAAATTCGCATTCGTTGAAAATCATCCGGTTGACGGAAAGCATATGGAAAAGAGGGAGAGAGAGAGAGACAAAGACAGACAGAACAGGGGATGAAAAATCCTTTAACCCGACAATAGATTTGCTTTGTATTCTGGCTTATAAATTGCAATAAATTGCCGAGGTCTTACCCAGTTTAATTGATATAAATGGCTAAAATAAATAAAAGCGAGTAATAATAAAATTTGAGGCGAGCTAGAGTGAAACGGAAAAGCGGTATGAAGAGACAGAGAAGGAGACGGGAAAAGTGTGAGCGTATTTGCGCGAGTGTGTTTATATATACATGTATGTGTGTGTGTGAAAAAAATATGGGTTGAAAAGTGCGAAAATATAAATTTGGATTTGGTATGTGTGAATCATTTCGTCTGCAGAAATGGTGAGAATATCATCGGTGTGCAGGCAAATGTACGAAGCAGTCAAACCATAAAATGATAGCTTTGACCCAAATGAGGATAGAAATCACAAAAGAAATGCGACTACATTTCAAAAGCGGCAACCAGAGACCGAGCCGAGTGTCGACAACAAAAAATATATACAACTAAAACAGAAGTGAAAATGAAAAAGGATATGTGACTGAATGGGATGGGGAAGAAAAACTGGAACTTATGAAATTTTGAAGAGAAAAACGAATTCAACGGTGTTGGCGGCTGATATAGAGAGATGGTGAGACAAAGAGAAAGGATGTCTCTGATGTCTATAATGTTGAAAAGCTGAGCATAGACGCGTTTAAAACGCATTCACGCAAACAACGGCAACAGCAATGAACGTACGAACGAACGAACACAAGCAAGACATCAATTGAAAAGTGTTTCAGAGGCAGCAACAGCAACCATTCGCTGTGACTGTGCCCTGAATACGCGATATATATACATATAAATATATTTTTTTCGCGCTTGTACTGTTCACTCGTCTCCTCTTCCTTCTTCGTTTTTCATCTTCATCGTTTTGTGCGCTTTCATCGCGCGAGCTATTTTTATATTTATTCACATACCCAAAGTCGTAAATTCACAGCTTAAACGACACACAATTTAATTATTTAAATCCAGACTAATGGCGTTTTTCGCGCGCGCGAGTAAGAGAGAACGAGAGAGAGAGAGAGACCAAACAAACTCTCTCGTCTACGCAACGCATCCTCTCTTCGTCCTCTTTAGCCATACACACACATATATACATATAAATAACTAAAACGCGACCAAACACCCGAAGCGGAGGTGAAAAACGTGCGATGCTTTTGTGATAATAATTTATACGCGATAATAAGCTCGCTAAATCGTCGTTATCGTTTTTATTGCTTTTCGTATGTATTTCTGTTCGGGTGCAGAAGCGCGAAAAACAGTTGCACGCATATATGAGTGAGTGAACGAGTACGAAATACAGACAGAGAATGAGAGAGAGAGAGAGTGAACGACTGATAGTACTAGAAAAGGACTGGCAACGAGAATGTATGCGAATGGCGATGTTGTGATGATGTGGTGGTGGTGGCATGGTGGATGTGAACGGAATGCCACCGACCAGATCTGTGAACTCAAACGAGCGCTATATGGTTTGGGTGTTACGATGTGATGTGCGTATTGTTTTTCCCAGTTTTTGCAAAAGAATTTACATTTAGACCATTTCTAAAATGTTTTTCATTCTAAAACGTGCGAAAAACATTTCGGATTGCGATGTTAATTTTCTACATAATAATTTATTTATCTTGAGTCAAGCATACACACGCTCTCATACGCCACATCACACCATACACCATCCACCATCCACAGTGTGTTGTGTGACGGTATCTATGGTTATGAATTAAAACGCTGGGAGAAGCGAACGGGAGAGAGAGAGAGTGAGAAAATACGGTAAACGTCAGTAAACCCACCAAAAACCTTTGTCGTAACGAGCATGAACATGTAATTTATTATTTGATAAAAGGCATTTGCTTCCGTTCGCTTTCCCGTCAGATCCAACAGAGAAACAAAAATCTAAATATCCACATCGAAACGATGGTCAAAATACCGAAAAATGCCTTAATGAGGACAACAAATTCTTTGAAAGTTTCATGAAATTTTGCATTTGAGAATATTACGTCGAGTGTGAATTCATGAACTGAGAAGAAGAACGAAACAGAAGAACCGCTACAAAGAATCGAAATGGAAACAATTTGGAAGTGAAAGAGGCATATTTGCAATGTCAATTGAAATGAATTATTGCACGATGCATTCTAACTTATTCACTAGTCCATCAATCAATCACACAATGTGTACTCTGCACTGCATTCGCGACCACGAATCGTATCAAATCAGCAGTAGCAGAAGGAATAGCAACGATTTGGACATTTATGATCGTAGTGAAAGCAATTAGCAAAAATCTGACTGGGAACATTATGAGCAAGTTGAAATGCGTCAAGGAAATAATCTCTATCAGAAAAACGATATTAAGATTGAGAAAAAAAATGAGAAAAACAAAACGAGGCTCTCGAAAACAATCTACGCGAGAAAAAAAATGTGCCATGGTTAGCAAAGAATAAATGAAAAATTTGCATAATTTATGCTTAGCTGTTTCTCGGTTGCATTTTGATCGGTACACGAGGCTTTTATTGACATCCGAACGTTGTTGCGCGTAAACACACAGCGTCGAAAATGGTTATTGAGTAGCTAAAAGATGCCAACGAGAATGAACAAGTTCTTCTTTAGTATCTACAGATTTCTTTTTCTTCTGCATGGTTCACTCTATGAGACAAATACAGAGAGAGAGAGAGATAGAGAGAACATGAATATCAACTGATGATGCCATGCATTTGGCATTGTTACCATCACAACCCAGCCATTTATTATCTAACATGGAGATATTGAATGAATAAATGCGCAACTATTTACATTTCGCTTACGTTGACGAACGAACAACGACGACATCGACAGTGTGCTGACAGTGATTCGTTGGATATAGAAAGACGAGCGTATGTACTCGTGCATCTATACATTATTGTTGCAGTTGCAAATGGAAATTGACAAACAAAGAGAAACGACAAATCAACATACCTAATAAACTTACCCGATTTCAATTATACTTACAAATTTACATATTTTGTATGCAATGACGACAGCCAAAGACTGCACCGATGTGCTCGCGCTCACGCTCACGGAAATCTATTCGGAGCGCAATTGAGCGCGTACGATGTCAGTGATACGGTATCATAGAGTACTTTTTTTTAAGCACAATTTATGGTTGGCACCATCTTTTGGCCAAGATTGTGCACTAACACAAAATGTTGCAAAACCATGCGAAACAAATACGAGTAAGAGCTCAACAAGTTTTCCTAATGCTTCGTAAAGACTTCGATCTAGTCAGTAAATTGAATATGCCCTTTGCATCCCAGGCAACACGACTAACTGAGTCACATACATACACACACACACACACAAACGATGCACTGAGACACACACATATACGATTGCAACAAATAAACGGTTTACAAACAACAAATGCTGTATACGAGAGAATATAATGCCAAAAATAAATTTCGATCTTCTCGATGTCATCTAGTCTCTTGTAGAATGTATTCCATCGATGCACATATATCTCGTGCACTCGCGATACACCAACGATATCGCTATTGAAGCTAATGAAGAGCAATGAGGTAGCAAACAACTTTTCGTTCTTTTTCCATCTATATAAATAAAATGTATAAATAGATAAGTGCAGATATCTTACAGAGTAAAGTAACATACATATGCCGAGATAGAGATAGAGCTGAAAGAATGAAATGTTCAGCAATTTATGAGGTTACGAGATCGATGACAACATTCAATTCATCATTGCCGTTCGTTCGTTCCAAGTCAATGATGTGACACACACCGGCAACAAAATACTCTCTCAACAACAATATCGAATATCAATCGCTGTCGATTGTCGTCATAAAAAATCACATTCCACTCAGTCAAAGCGTATTGAAACGGATGATTTAAGATAAATCGGGTAACGATTCATTTCATTCCGTTTCTTTCCGTACTTTAATTTGATTTGTCTAAATATTCAAATAGTTTTTTATTGCTTACATGTAATTGAATGAAGACATTTTTGGTTTGCTATGCATCGTTTCGGTTTGTTTGTTAGTTTCGTTTATTAGCCGAGCATATACAATTACCCATCGAAATATGTTGTAATGCAAATGAAACGAACAATCAAAAAGCATCCACTACTCATCAAATTGGTGATTCTTATTTGGATTTGATGAAGGAGAACAAAACAACAACGCGAATATTTTCTTTCGTTAAACACGTGAAAAAAAGTGCTCCAACCAAGCCCACCAATATAACTACGATGAGTGAATAGAAGCCAAGTCCTAATAAAGGTACACTTCATCCATAGTGATTTTTATTCATTCAGTGCTTCACGGCTATTAACATATTCGAGCATCTCTTTTGCATAGAAAAAGGGAGCAGAGAAATAACCAAATGAGACGAGAGAGAGAGAGAGAGAGAGAGACGAACGAACCGAGCGAAAAAAATGCGACGAGAGTATTTTCACTAATAATGCACAACGTTCTCGTTGCTTTTATTGTTAATGCATTCCTTTTTGAGCAAACACTTGAAATGTTTGTGCATGCGTTCACGTTTTCTAGAGCCTTGTGTATGAATGGAATGGAATAGAATGGTTTGGTGTATATTCTCCACGTCTCTCGCCGCCATCATTGCGTCTTTACACATAGACGTCGTTTTTTTCAATAATTGATTTATTTGATGTGTGTATGTGTGTTTTCTCCATTCGAGCACTATAAAAAAAAAAACACTTGCCTGTCGAATCTGTATGGCTGTGAAAAATACACAACACCTCATACATACCCCATAAAGCTCTCAGACTGAATGCAGCTCCGGAAATCAGCAGCTCAGTATAAAAATGAATCAGACGAATAGAGCCAATGATAGAGACGGCGTGTAGACGTCTTCATCATTTTTAAAAACCCTTGATGATCCTCTTTTGATTGCCCCTAGAATATGTTTAAACAAACATTGTTGCAAACGAAAAAGTGTGGAAACGACTACGAGAAAAAAAAATCGATTCGACAAATAGCAAAATGAGCGTCAAACACACTTAGTGTGTCAAATAAAGACGAAACCTCGTCGACGAGAGCGATGACGGTGAATAAACATTTCATTGAGAAATCACAGTAACACCGACTTCATGTGGAACAACTTACGGTTCTGATGCCACATGAACAGGACAAATAATGACAGAAACACATCCTTAATTGCTATGTTTTTTTTTTTTTGTGTGTAACAGTATAAATTTCCCTTGTAATACATGCATCAAAACATGAGCGGAATAAAATACAGGGCATTCCACACTTTCGGTGTGTATGTGTGGAAATAATGAGAGAAAGAGAGAGATAAAAAAGGGTTAAGAAAGTGATTAAATATGGCCATTGGGATTTTACTGAATGAGAATATAAAGATGTTATGGGCAAATTTTGACTTGGAATTGGAAAATAGCAAGAGGAACGAGCAAAAGTCAATTTTAAGGGAAACACTGAATGAGTTTTATGCACAGAGAAAGAAGAGAGGAGACAGTCAGGATAAGCATTCAAATGACATACGAAAACCGTTCGTTTCGTGTATACATGTGATGTTAATCATTTTGGAAAAACAATGGCCGTTGCGAGTGTGAGAACAGATGTAGAGAGGGAGGGAAAGAGATTGTAGAAGAGATTTCAGACAATTCGCTCTATGAATAGAGTCGTTTTCAAAAAGCAGCCAAGCGAAACTTAAAATAGCCAACCGACCCATCGGCACTCACATACACACACACACACAACAACCGAAAACACAAACACAACATGCATGGAATCTAACAACGTCAGTGATTATACAATAAAAACTGAGCACATTTTCCTTTCATAAGCGTATTTCATCCCGTTTTGCAATTATTCGGACAACCCAACAAAATATTCCAAATTTTGGCATCTATACATTGCTTTTATGTGTTTCTTGATGACCGTGCCGCTCACTTTTTCTCTCACAAACACAAACACACACACACACACACCAAAAATTGCGTAATAATTTCGGAATTTAACCATGGCATCGAATTCGATCTCACATGAAATTCAACCGACCCGAAACGAGCCGCATAAACAACGACCAAAGATCGCGCAATATTATTTGCATATTTTGTATTAAACATTGCGTTTGTAAACAGTCCTTTTGTTTTCTACCCAAAAACTTGTTTGGCGGACTCTCGACACATACAATAGCAAAATCCCATCCTTTCATCTCGTCGAGCAGCTGAGGATGGGTCTAATAAAATGTAACACACGAGAAAAAAAATATTTCGAAGCACACTCGCGTCCGCTTCAACACAAACCATCTTCAATTATAGTGTAGTTTGCGTACTCACGATACATAGAGTAGTTCATGTCTTTGCAATTCAAGCACATGATTGAAACTCAAGTGCTAAACGAATCCGTCAATGTAAATGAGAAAAAACCCAAATTATATACGTCGTCTCGGTATTTTTACCCTACTGACTTACATATCCTTCACATCGTCTGCATGTGTTGTTGATTTTTTTTTTGCATATTGACAATAAAAGTGAAAGAGCGAGCATATTTTCCACTCTTTCTCTCATTCATAACAACAAGAAAAATGAAAAAAAAAAAACGGGATAGAAGAATAAGACAACAAGCAAATAAACTGCACACACACACACACTCGCATCGGAAAAATGAGAACGGTAAACAAGCGAGCGGTTGTGAAAACGCAAGGGGGTTACAAAGAGTAATATTAAAATTTATTCTCGTGTAAACAAACGCAAAATTTGAATTGCATTGTCGATGATGAAGTTTACATTGCGTCAAAGTTCAATGGTATAAACACATTAACGTCAGCATCGGGGAGAAGAAAATCGTACAGTAGCAGCAGCAACAAAAACAGCATCACCGGCAGCAGCAGTAAACAATGGAATAAACAACAAGAAAAACACTTACAGTAAAAAAGTGCTAGCAGCCGTTACCTCTTTCCATTCTTGTTTTTTTCTCTCTCTCTCTCTCTCTCTCTCTCTCTCCCTCTTTCGCATTTCTCTTTTTATTTCACTTGTGTTGTCTAAGCACACAATTAAACGAAGAACATTGTGTATTATTGGGTGAGAATTCCTTGACTGGCTCAATATATACAGTCAAAGTGCGCAACAATGCACCACAATCACACTGGCACATTGGAGTTGATCGGACGAAACTCATGCACAATGCCACCATCTATGTATATGTATGCATACATACACACACACTCATGAGTTCGATCTTCGTTTTGTGAGCGCTCAGCAATGCGCGCACGAGTGATATTCTTCTAGAAATTGCAAAAATTTGTACGATTTTTTTATATTAAACTCCCGAAGAAAAATACTTTACCCAGTATACTCACGGGCATTGAAAGAGAGATGTTAGAGCTGTAACCATTCATTTTTACAAACACATATATATATATATATATATATACGTAAGTGCGCTAACTGCTCCGTTTCACTAACTATTACGTATGATATCGATGGCAAATGGCGGTTAATGGTTCTACTCGCTACGCGTCCCTTCCAACGAACAAAAAGAAAAGCGCGCGCGACTGCTGCTGCCACATCGATGTTGCAACAACAACGACGACGATGGCGAAGGTTCATCCCCAGAGAGTTGGCCTCTTGGCTAATTATGATAAACACAAAATCTCGTTCTCTCTTCGCCTTCATGTACTTCGGTTCGGTCAATACTTCACTTCGTTGCAACATTACTAAACCATTCCGTTGCCACTTCCATGAAGTAACTGTTAGACGAGTAATCAGTTGCCGAGTAACCGTACAATCTGTTATCTTCGACAATCTTCAACGGGTGAATTTTCCACACACTTTTCACTGCCTACAGTACTTGACAATTTGAACAATGTGCATGTTTCATTCTCGCCCAAAATTTATGTTGCCTCACTTCAAATAATCACAGTGTAAAACCGGGAAAATCTGATTTATGTTTACTAAATGTGGAAAAAACAAAACAATTTTCATTTTAGAAATCAATTGGAAGCTCAATATTTTACGAACAAATGGTGTATGTATACAAAAGGGTTATTCTCTCTCTCTCTCTCTCTCGCACACACACACACACATTCTCACTATCCGTCGATCTACAGTGAAGATGTGCATCATAAAAAGTTAAAGACAAGCACAATTTTGATATAATAGCGCACAAACTTCTTAGTTGGCATCAACAGAAAAGATTCAAGTCCAGACCTTCGCTTCGCAGTCCGTTTTTTGTTGTATTATTTCTTCTTCCATTTGCTGAGTCATCATCACTTCAGCAAGTGAATCTGCAAAGTGAGAGCGAACAAGCAAGAAAAATGAACTGTTTACCTACCGCTTGCTTGATGCACAATGCATAATTTTTGCTACAACTTTAATCTAAATTTTAACAGAAAATAAAATGTAAACAATCTAATTTGCATTTGCAACGCTTTCACTGTTCGTTATTTTATCGCTGTCGAGTGGATCTGCCGTCGAATGAATCCATTCGCTTGGCTCGTGAATGAACACGAGGTGCTCTGTGTTTCTCGATGCAGTTGTTAGTTTTTGTTTTTGTTTTTGTTTTTTCGTCGGTTCGTGTATCATCATTCATTCATTTAGTGATTCAGTTAGCTACCTTAAAAATTTTCATCAGCACGTTTTAGAGCGAGAGAAGGAGAGACAGTAAGCGCAAAAATGGAATATAAACCTGAGAGAAATTCGTTCAAGACGATGGCAATAATAAAGTGCAATGTAGCGTTATGAAAGCGATAGTTAAAGTTAACTGTTACGAGAGCAAGATTGAAATGAAATATCCACACACCGTGTGAAAGAAAAAAAAAAAATAGATTCGCCAAAAATAATCAACGACGGTGCAATATTTTGAAGTGGGTTCTAGCAACGGCGACAAGAACAATGGAGAAACAAACAAAAAGAATGCTGTAGCGCATGTCAAACGACAGAAGAAGAGCCAGAGAAAAAAAAAGAAACCAAAACGAATTGCTCGAATCTCTAATTGACAGACACAGTCGGTTCGAGATTTGCACAAAACACGCATATGTTCATTATGGAAACACACAGGCGCTTCCTTTTGAGTTTTATGCTTCAATCTAATATTACGCGAAATTTGTTTCGTCGCCTCGGCACTTCCTTCTTTTCTCTCTCAATCTCTCGTCCGCAGGAAAAAAAAAAAACTTTTGCAAATTGCACGATGAATTTCACCGTTGCGCGATTCTTTCCGGACCATGACTCTGTTCGCTTGACGCGCGCGTTCGGCGAGCGGCTGTTTCACAAAAGTAGTCAGTGTAAATAAAACATTGTGTGTGTGACTGTAGTGAGTGGTTTTTTTTTCTTTTTTTGTTGTTTTTGTGATCCTGAGCAGCTGAAGCGGCTGAAATGATAGCATTCGGTCACAATTTACATCAACAGCTGGATGCTACCGAGCGTTGTCATTATGGGAAAAAAAATAGTGCATTTTCTATGTTGAACACGCAACACAACAGCAGCATATGCTTGAATTGTGCATCTCGCTAAAGTAGCAGCAGCAACAGCAGAGAAAAAAAAGCGAATATCACCGTAGAGTGGTGGTGGGCATGCATGGGGGCGAGAGTGGTAAGAGGGAAATGGTTTGTATGCGCTCGCATGAATCGCATTTGGGATGAAAATGCAAATTCAGTTTGTTAGAAATTTAAGAAGATGCGGTGGCAACAGTGGGCCTGCCTGTTTCACTCCACCACTGGAATAAGAACTGCCATCAACAAATGTTGGAAAAATACAACTGTTGGAGTGTAAACACTAAACACACACACACACACACTCGGAGTGATCTCGGTTGCAAATGTTACCGTGCCAAGCGAGTGAGCTAGCGACCGAGAGAAAAGCCAGATCCAAAGAAGTCATGGTGTAATTTTGAAATGAACAAACTAACTGAACCAATACAAAGTTTTAGCGAGCGAGAACGCAGAAAAAAATTAAACAACGCTCCCTTTATGCAGCACAAAACCAATTTCTACCATTTTGCACAATAACTTTTTATCTGTCGTAACGTATATGCTACGCACTGAAAACAATAAATAACGGCAAACATTTTTCGTGTGTGTTTGTTTTCTATATTTGCGAAGCAGACTGTATGTGTGTGTGCGATAGGTGAGCAGTCGCACACACAAACACACGCAGTGTGTGAGCACTTAAACTATTTAGTTATGCATTTAGTGGTGATGACCGAGGCGCGTTGTGTTTTGCCATACTTAATTCTCCAGTTGAATTGAAATAAGCAGAACAAATGTGCTGAACTTGTAATTATTCGATTTAGGTCTTGATCTAGCAAACTTTCATGCATTGTTTCGAAATTTTAGTGCAAAAAAAAAAATGCTGCTTACGATGTTAGCCGCCACCTTGCATCGATGTTAAAACGTCTTGCCACAATAACTTTGCCATGTATTTCCCATGCAACGAGACCGAGATATTTTCAAACGTTGGCATCGTTCTATTTCCGAACATCGTTTCGTTAAAAACGCGGCGTTAGATTGCATTTCGTTGGTTCTGTTTAATTTCGCCATTTAATGAATTGAATCCGGTTCGTTTGAACTGCAGTACATTCGACGACGCATCACATCGCTTCCTTTCTCTTTCTCTTTTTTGATTTGCATTTTTAATCTCTTATTGTTAATATATTGGTTTTTCTTTCGACTCTTGTTCTCTCTCATTCTCTTTCCAACGTCCCATCATCTCTATATAATTTCAAATTAAGCTGCTCGTCCGATGCGACTTCATTTATTCATTTTTCACATGTGTAAATTTTGAGAACGCAATTGCTTTGTAAATTATGTATTTGACATTCTCTTGTACCCTGTCTCTATTCCTCCTATCGTTCTCCTCATTCTCTCACTCTCTTTCATGCATTTCAGTGCTGCACCTATCTTTTATTCCTTGCGATTCTCGGGCGGTTTTCCGGTTTTTCAGCACCATAAATTCAGTTTGCCAGAGAATGCGTTCGGTGTATTTGGCTCTTTTGTATTTTCGATGCTTTTTCCTTTTTGCCATGCTATTTTCAATTAAGTTTGCAAACAATACAGTGAGAGTCTTTCTCTCTCTCTCTCCGTCTCCGTCTCCCTTTCTTTCTATCTTCTGTCGTTTTTGCTGTTGTTCTGTTGTTTGGTGATTGTTGTTCGGGCCAAAAGTTGGAAATGATGCGAATGTTGTAGATAGATACGGGCATTCGGTGCATCTAGCCATACATTGCACCATAAACTTTTGCTCAAGATGAATTAATTCAGCTTATTATTTATTTGTCGGTGTTATTGGCCTTTAAACAGGATGTCATTAAGTGAATAGTAAATGGCAATTGCTTGCACGAATAGAACAATTCATTTGATAAAACTCAAATCGAACTGCCGTGTCTCTCCTCTACCTAGAATATTCGATTCCAAATAATTATTTGAATTATAATTGAGTCACCGACGCATTTTCTTGTTTAGTCATCGAATGAACTTCGAACTCGAACTCAAACTCAATAGTGTATGTTCAAGTCATTTCGAATAATTCGAAAAATGCTTTTTTTATTATTTTATTCGTTCTTCTTCCTACTTCATTCGACTCGTTCACATTTAACGAATGCATTTCATAGTGGAAAAACAATCTATTGTTCATTGAAACCGACGACAATATTACTCAAATCGTTTCGATATCAAGTCGAAACATTGGTTTTTGACCAACAGAGACCAAAAACTAATGATTCATAATTGAATTAATTTTCATCAATTGATAAAAATGAATTCCACAAATTAAAACCACAAAAGTTATTATATTCAAGTGAAAGATGACCGAATCATACGGTGATGCGTCCATATGCCTCTCTCTCTCTCTCTGTGTGTGTATGCCTCTTACAGCGTTCGTATCAAATAATAATCGTAACTAATTGATCAATTAAAATTTCATCATTATAATCGAACATGGCGCGATTCGGAACGAAATAAGAATAATGATAGTGAACAAGTGATGCGCGCGCGCGAATGACAATTGAAATTATGGCATTACCAATCGAAACCGACCTTCTTTTTTTTAAATAAATTTCATTTGAAAAATCCGTTGCAGTTTTTTTTTGGATACACCAGGACTTTTTTCAATTGTTGCATATGGAACTTTTCTTGGAATTTCATTTTTCAACTGAAACCATCATGACAATAATTCTCTTTCCATTATGATAACTGACACCTATTTTATTGCGCTTTTGTTTTGTCATTCCAGTGGGCAAGAGAGAGAGAACAGAAACTCGATCAACAAAAAATTTGGAATTATTACATTTCTTTTCATTTATTGCATACTGAAAATACGATTTGAACGTGTAATTGCTGACTAAAAGTATCCAACTTTATTATGTAAATCAATTTACGAACAAAATGGAAGAAAAATCCTGGATTCCGGATTCGAAGAAAGGGTTGGCTTTTTTTTCCCACCGAATGGCATGTCCTAATTAGTTTTTTATTTTCGAATAAATGGGACTTTACAGGAAGCTACATTATTTGTAATTATGTACATATATGCTGCAAAGCGAAGCATTTTTCGCTGTAGCAGGCAAATTTTTTCGCGGTTGTTGTCGTTCTTGTTGTTGGTTTCGATGATCGAAGCGGTTTTAATTTCACAATTTACTTCAAAAGCTGTTGAATTATTGATGGAATTCGCTTAATAGTCCAGGCCAATTGAACAATGGGAAAAAAAAAATGGATAGAATGAGCGAGAGAGAATGCATTGTTGTTGACCCAATCCAGGCAATGAAACTTTTTTTCTCTCCTCATTTTGTGTGTGTATGCGTGTTCGTCGAGCCATAGCGAAACTTAATAAATTGTGTATTATAACCCACTTATGCATATAAATGTGCATGGAATGGCGATGAGTGCAGGGAGTATATTGTTATTTGTCGATTGAATGCAGATCAACAATTTCCCATACACTTTTCGAGAGCACGAAAAATTGAATAATTTCATCACAAATCGAATGCGAGGGGGGAGCTGTATCGACGGGGTTTGTGAATGAGAACTCATGGCGAGAAATCCATTGACAAAGGTATTGCATGATACCTTTGCTAGTGCACGCGCTTAATAATCATAATTTGCATTGTTTACGTTTCGTAATATGAAGAAGTGGCTTTTATTGTAGAGTCCCACATTGAATCAGACATTAAAACTCTGTCGAACGCATAAAATTCAATGAATTCAATTTCAAGCATTTGTAGATGACTTTTTTCTCGTTCCTTCGCTCAGTGGCGATAAAAAAGAGTAGCAAAGGTGTGCGCATGCGGCCGCACCACTAAATCGAATTGTTATTATGAACAGAAAAAAAAAACTCGGACGATGGATGACAAAAGAGTGCAGAGTATTATTAGCGTGCCGAACGAAAGTCAGTGTGCTTCAGAACGGAAGCCGACATATAGATATTGCAACTGAAATCACCGAGCCCAGCATTATTTGATTGAAAAGATTTATAAATGCGGTACACGATTGATTACCTGCGAGACACGACAACACAACGAATGCTCACCGGAAATCGCTGTACATCGTGATCAATATTTCATTTGCTATGATATTGATATCGGTAATTGGTTCGAAAACGGCAGAGCACCCAATATACTCTCTTTTTTTTCTCTCACTCCTACTCTCGCGTTCATTGTAAAAGGCGTATGGCAAACGTCCTACTTTATATAATGCGCGCGCTACTATCACAAACACATACACACATGGAGCCAATCCAGTCAACCAGCCAAACCTACGGCCGTGCATGATGTTTTGTGGTGCTCATAATTTGAGCACACAAACCGAATACATGTGCAATTCACGGCGGTGCAAAATGCGAATTTATTATTTACAATGCGTCTCTTGATCGCACTTATCATGAACGAATCATTATTACTTTTCCGTATTGGCTCTCTCTGTCTCGGTCTATCTTTTTCTCTTCCACTCTCTCTCTCTCTCGCTAAACAGTTTCCGCGAGACAGTAAAGTGGAGAGACGGAGACGTGCAGAGCAACGTGCCATTTCGGTGCGAATGCAAGCCCGTGACAACGGATGCTGTTGAATTGAAAACTGAAAACTCTACAAAATTTGTTTTTTTGATTATTACTGTTTGGTCAGCAGAAAAACAGCGAAACGAGACGTAAATACGTGGATGGTTTGAGTATAAAACCCCAAAGTGTACACGTGAGCTTTGGTTGAATGCGCCATTGAATTTTTTTTTCATGTTCGTTCTTCAAATAGAATGGTTGGGGTTCAGTTAATCCATTTGATAATTTGAAATGCCGGAGCTAATTTGAAATGCTTCCAAGTTCTCTTTACTTGTGTGTCAGTTGAAATTGATATATAAAATCCATGGGTTCATTTCAACAATTGCGAGAAAATGCACAATTTGCGAAAAAATAAATAGAAAAATGTATTCGAAAAAGTCAAGGATTGTTTTTTTGATGACTTGCATCATATAAGAAAGCTTTGAAAGTGTGTTTTGATGAAGTAGGGCACTGAACTTAATTTTCCTTAAGCACACACAAACATACACACACACACACACGGCTCACAATGACCAGTCAAATAGTAGCAATATAGAATTGTTCGAATAAAATTGTGCAAAAAGCATCACATATATTCACCTCGCGTATTCCTTTTTCGTATACTTTCTACTTGGAATGCATTCTGCTGCATTTGCGGTAATTTAATGATCTATTTATGATAGAATGCTATCGCTGGTGCAACGAATGAATGCATTGTTTTTCGTTCGTTGGTCGTAAATGGAAAAGAAAATTTGTATTGGTTTCTGTATATAAAAATCAAACATCGTTTTAATGGGAAAATAAATAATATTCTCTTTTTCCCTATATTTCACAACAAATTTTATTTCTATGGGTGAGATTGAGAGTAGTGTATGTTTGATTGACTTTGTTACGAAAGAGAAGAGCAAGTTTCTGTCGACTTAAAAATGGTTAAAAGCGAGTATGTTCGTTTTTAGCGGGTCCTCGCGGTTTTTCACGGTTTCCGCGGAACTGATAAGAGATAACAAATTGGTGTCTTCGGCAAAGTTGTAGCACTCGAGGTCTTCTATAACATCGCTGAAGACAGTTATCTCCTATTTCTTATCAGTTCCGCGAAAAGCGCGAAAAATGATAAGAAAAAAAAAGTTCTATATAAAATTTGCTTTTTTATGTGCGCGATTTGCGCGCAACTGATAAGAGATAAGAGATAACTGTCTTCAGCTTAGTTATAGAAGACTTCAAGTACTACAACTTTGCCGAAGACAATATGTTGTTATCTTTTATCAGTTGCGCGAAAACCATGAAGACCGCGGAGGCTAGACGGTACTACAACATACACTACTTTAACGCCAACAGAATCATCAGAAAACATACTCGCCTTTTCAAAAATATAAATCGAAGAAAAAACATACTCCACTCTCAATCTCACCCATAGATTTGTCTCTCAAATTTTAATAAAATATCGCGAAATCGGCAAAAATCGATAAGAATTTGCATGCTTTTTTCCTCTCTTGATAACTTCTTTGACCGACAGATGTGAACCCTCCTCCATTATGCCATTTATTGACAGCAATTTTTATCTTTGGCTCATTTTTTGTGTCTGTTTACTCTTCTCTGTTCTATTCACCAATCAGTTTTTGATGGCTCTCAATCCAAATATTTTATGTAGCCTTCACATAGCATGTGTGGATTTCTACGGCCCCCCTAACATCACAAAAATCACACATATCCACAAGTGCTATTAATAATAAACTCAATCGTATAATGTGTATATATGTCTTGTTCTGTCAATTGATTTGTGTCCTGGCTGCTCGCTGCTGTCGCTGCTCGTTTTATTGCATATTAGTTATTATGACATTTTGAACACTCCATATGCATTTTTATGGGCTTTTTGTTTTATTGAAAGCAATTTATGTTCAGCGTGTCGTCGGAAACCAAAAAATTAAGTTATTATTTGAGCGCTGGGACTCTTTTTTTTCGCCCGGTCTGCTCTTGTGCCATATTCGCATGGCGCTCTTGCATGAAAAATAAAGTGAAATATTTTAACAGGCAAACTTTATTGAAATGCAACAAAAAATTAGTTCGATGTAACATTCATCATTGATTCTCTCCATCGGTCGGTGTGATTTTCCATCTGATTTTGCTGCAGCTGGACTAATCACTTACGTGTATTTTCCATTCGAAAAGTTGTTAACTCATTTTATATAGTGTATGATCAAAATCTGTTGACAGTATTTCGTTTGTGAATACCATTATAAATTTGTTTTTTTCTCTTCTCCTCTCTTTCGATGGAATGAAGCCGCTGTCGGCAGTACTATCATCGTTAGTGCGTGTGTGAATATTTGAGTTACTCTTCTCGGTTCCTCTTTTTTTTTATGATTAAACGATGCATCGTATAAAAATGGATCGTACTCAGCACGTTTATTTATTCATAAGCATAGGACAATTCGTATTTATAATTGAAATTTTATTGCCCGACTGGAATGAAGCAATGCCGTGGATACAAATTTATAGCGTTTCACAGCGAATGGAATAGCACAGTACGAAGAAAAAAATTGAGGCACACGAACAACAACAACATTGAAAAGAAATCACGGTGATTGCATTAAACGCCCACAATTTAAATGAATACTTCAGCCTGTTCTTTTGATTGCACACACACATTTTATTTACCGCGCCACAATTCCCAGAACGAAGCACGATGCAACAGCAGCGAACACACAGAAAGGGGAAGAGAGAGAGAGATAGAGGCCATGTGCCATGGAGAGCAAGATGAGTGGATAACTTATTTGCACAATAAAATGCAACATAGGAAATGTGAAACGAAAAGAAACATACAAATAACACACAACAACCGAATAAAATTAAACGACGCAAAAGATGACAGAATGTGCATTCTCTGTACGCGAACGCGAATGGGCTCAATTCAATGCTGGATATATGTATTTATTTATATTTTTATACGCGTATTTGAGATACAGAGAGAGAGAGAGAGAGAAAAGAGGATAAGAGCGAGTAAACACGAAGCAGCATGCCTATTTGAGTGAACATGTTCCTCGCCTTATTTTGGGCACTCGCAAAACACGTTATTATTACTATTGTTCTTGCTTGATCGAAATTGGTTGAAAATTTCCCTCTTCTTCGTCCAACTCATTCTTATATTGTGAGTGTGTTGTTTGCATGCACTTCCATTATTATATTATCATTTTTGTTTGGTGCACGCTGCAAAACTGTAAGCGAGTTATCAAGTCGCTGGCTGGCGACGACGGCGGGCGGCGGTGATCGGGACCATCCAATTCTCGAACTGACACGAATAGGAACTAACGTATGATGAACAGATATATGTATTAACGACTTTGTTATTTACATTCAAAGCATATTTTGCTAATGCGGCTGGCGAATGGAAATTTTCACGAAATGCGTGAGCGGTGAGAACGTTCTTTACATCTACCGTTAAACTTTTGTGTTGTGCTATCGAACAACACTTCGAGTCGCTTCGTCGATGTTTTGTTTTCTTTATTTTTCCGCAATCGCATTTGTATCTCTTCATTTGCTCCCTCACTCTGCGTAAATGCTCTGTACTATGCTCACGAAAGTCTAGGGGCATTTCACTCGCATTCGAATACATGATCATTCGTGCACGAATCCTGCATTCGCAAAAAACAGTATAAGTATTTGCATTCGCACCATGTATTCGTACTGCCGCGCGAGCATTCGCGCGACTCCGCATATGAAACGTATTGAAACACTCGCACATGTATTCGTCGCGAATGCGCTCAGTTGCGATGAAGTGTCAAACACAGTCAAACATGTGGAAAGATGTCAGACGTGTTTGAAAAATTACAACGTGCATTAGGTGAACCTCTACCAGAAATTTTACAATTGATTCTCACACATTCTGGATTTGATACAGAAAGCGCATTAGCTACGTTAAATACAAGCATTTGCGGTCGCAGGTGTCCGATTTTTTGCAAATTTGTTTCCGTTTGATTACAATTCTTGATTAACTGTGGCAACTGGATGATAAGCAATCGGTGACCCTGTTTAAATTTAAACTTATTCACATTCTCGTATGATGTTTCTTTGAGAATTTCTGGGTTTTCAATGACATAGTTTTCGATATCCATAATAGCATCGTTGTCAATGGACATTAGAGATGATTCATTTTCAAATGCACAGAATTCCAGAATTTTAATAATATCGGCCGGAAATATTTTTTTAATTTGAAAATAACATTTTCCAGTCCCTAAAATACAAAACACAACTTAAATTGATATTAAATTTGGATCGAAATAACTATTTACCATTTTGGTGAACTAATGTAAACAATGTAGTTGCAACGATTAACACAACAAATCAATATAGATCTGTCAAGTGCATTCGCATTCGCGCAGCAATATTCGGACGTATTTGCTAATGCGCCGTATAGATACATTAAATGGTTATTCGTACGAATGCGAATATTCGGCACGAATATCAGTATTTGCGAGTGTTTATATTCAAATGCATGGCAAAGTATTCGCGCATTCGTACGAATAGCAGTATTCGCATAGAGTGAAATCCCCCTAGACGAAAGTGGTGAAGTGGGAAAGAGAAGTACGAAACGTTGTGTATTTCAATTGCACTTATACGTATGTCAACTTCATGCAAATATTATCGTATCAAGAACACACCAAACGTGAAATTCTGCCGGCACAGATGCACCAACCATTTTGGTTGCTGCTGTTTCTGCTGTTGCCGCTATGACGGTAGATACTAAATGAACACTCTTCCAGTTATGATTATCATACACGGAAATTATCAAACATTTGTTCGTCGCTATATTTTTCCTTCTGTTGTTACCTTTTTTTTGTGTGTGTGTAGCGATGAAAGAACGGGAACCGATAGCCGCTTGTTAAGATGGCTGTCGCGCATAGCTCTTTAACCAAATATGTGCATCACCATATGCATGCCCTTTTGCATCATTTACGCGAAAATAATATTCATGGCCATTTACATTTACCATTCGAATCGGCAACAAGGCCAAGGATGGAAATGAAAATATAAGATAGCGAGAGAGAGAAAGAAAGAAATCCGTGATGTGTGCACATTGCACGCTGCATGCTGCACACACATAACAAGAGTGGCTTTTTGAATATGTATTATGCTGTTTTCCAATGCGGAAGGTCATCATTGCCATCTTTCGACGAAACTAGAGTCGAACAAACCGTGTGTCTAGGTGTACGCACCCATGAGAATAAGGCGAATATTGAGAGGGGTGAACGAGTAAACTAGCAGAAGAAAATGCGCGCACAATTCTAAACAACACAGAAAAAAATAATTAAAAACCAAATTTGGATTGCACAAGCACACAAAATTCAAGCACATACAGAGTGGAGAGTGTTGTGGCTGTTGAATGCGCACACAATTGGCATGATGTGTACAGGCGTAACAGCAAAATAAAGTAGCATAGTAGTCGTTTGCGTACCACTTGAAAGGAGAAGAAGAAAAAAAAAACGCAAAGTACACACATTAATAAGCTCCATATACGGCAATTTCGCGATCATTTTTATTTCATTTTATTGAAATGATGTTTTTTATCTCGAATAGCCTCCAATCCATTCAGCTACCACATTTCATGCGTATAAACATGCTGCCAAAAAAAAACAACAGCAGCAACAGAAGAAGAAAAACCCGAAGCACTAAGCAATCGAACAAACACAAAACCAACATAGTAAACACATCAAGACGGCACAGCCGAGTGCATAGAACGCGCATGCAATTATAAGTAATTTAAATGATGCCAGCTTGATTTATGCACAAGAATCTGTTAAATTGGAATGGCAGCAGTGACTCTACTTTGCAACCATATTCAATGTGCTTGCCATAAAAGCATCGAAGCAAATGACAAAAATCGCTTTGGCACATACGCACACACACACACAACCAAACATTGGCTTATTTCTTTCCTAGTTTTCTCTGTCTAGAGCATTGATGACGGCAAAGTTTTTGAGATTTGTCTGAAAAATTGTTTATAAATTCATCGCAACAAAATCTTATTCCAGCTCCATTCGTTAAATGAAACCGAATGATTTTCCGGATTATTATTTTGATTGTCTTACAAAAACGATCGTTTTACTTATGATCTCTTCAAAATCGGCTCTGTTTGTTTCGCTTTTAAACTTTTTATTTCTCTCTTTGTCTGCACTTCAGCAGAGCTACATTACCTTTTTTGTTGCATTCGCATTGAAAAGTTGCTACTGACAAATATATAATCACTACTTTGGGCCGTTTACTATCTAAAAATTGATCGGCTTAATGCAGAATTGCGTACAATCATTTCGAAACAAATGGTATTACGGTCAGTTACTGTTGCTACTTCACTTATTTCACACAATCACGTCGCGAACGCACATCATTGACTTTCAAATTGACACTGGCCAAAAATAAATAACCATCAAAATGGAATGGTGTTTTCGAAAACACAAGAAATTTCGTTATACTCTCAAAATATGTGTTTGTGTACGTCAAATGATGTCCGCTAGAAAATCGACGAGACTAATTGCTTTGGCTCGAATTTCAAGTTTGGCGTTAATGCACTCTCACGTCTATTCAAAATAAATGGATTCGCAGCGTGTGTGTGTGTGTGTGATTTGGGTGGATTGTGTGAAAATTGAATACACGCTCTTGGCCATTAAACTACTAACTATATGCCATAGTCTTTCACATGTTTGTCGCCATTCGTCGGTGTATCGGGTGCACTTTCATCATAAAGCGTAGCAGCGAAAATGCAAACAATTAAAATGGAAAAACATTGATGTGGTCACCGGTGTTCACGATTATCACTATATGTGAATGAACATGTAGTTGCGTTATCGTCGTTGTCTATTATTTTATATGTCGTTTGATCGACTAGAACATCTGTGTATAAACATTTGGGCTTTTGCTCTTTTCTATGCATCTTTTTGGGCAAATTTCGCTGTTACTTCCTGATGGTCCGCAATTTTTAATGTGTTCACTCGACAAGTTCAAAGTACCGTGTGTTATGTGCCAAGAGAGAAAGGATAAGTTATTTGAGCGCCAATGATGTGTTGTGGTATTGCCAAAACATGTTCGGCTAACAACACACATTCAAATGAACAAACAACGCCGCAGATAAATTATAGTTGTTTGAGTTTTCCCCACCGACACAAACTTTTCGCTCGTTCGCTCGTTCTCTCTCTCGGCCCGATGGATGATGTTGCCGGCGAATTTTTGATTTTTCTCCCGTTTCGTGGCGTTTTTTTTCCCTGCATACTAACCAAAACACAGCGACCATGTTGTTTCACATTCATATATTTAGCGTGTGTGTGTGTGTGTCCGTGTCGAATTGAATCCGATGTATTTTACGCTTTTATCCCTTTGCCACCGCAGATGCCACCGCCGCTCTCAGTTTTCAACTTTAAATTAAATCATCAAATTCATGATAATACAAATTCTGTCACGCATCGTTTTGCCTTGTGTTCACTTCCTCTCTCTCTCTCTCTCTCTCTCTCTCTCTCTCTCTCTCTCTCTCTCT
>NW_022601422.1:2063589-2144661 GCF_009176505.1 Sitodiplosis mosellana
TCTCTCTCTCTCTCTCTCTCTCTCTCTCTCTCTCTCTCTCTCTCTCTTTCGCTCATTCAATCGCTCGCATCGCAGCCATGAAATATTAATTCGCACATTATAGTTTAGGACATATGCGAATGTTTTATATCCAACATACTTGTGTATGCGTGTTCTACATTTCAAACGAAATGCTCTAATAACACGTAAATCTAATCAAACTTCAGATTTTGCTGTTGAACACTTTTATCTCGATATATTTTATACGCATCGAAATGGATTGAGAGACGCAATGATTGCTAGAGAGATAGCTGGAAATATGACATTATTGCAATCGCAATCGCATCCCATATGCTTTGCAATCCACGAAACATTCCAGTAGTAGCGTATCCTTGAATCAGTCAATGAATAATTTTCAAATTCATGTCGTAACCTTTGTACATCGTACACTACCATCAACCATCATCGGGGCGAACATTGAATTTTATAGTGGCGTTTCATTTAACTGACTACATTTGTAATTGACATTGATGTGGATGTAGATAACAAATTTAGCCTAATTGAGTAATTTAATAACAGCACGACGCCATCAGACAGGTACAATACACAGACTCAAATACACACACAACATACATATATCATTTGGCATGCATATAAAGGATCGATTGGTGCTTTTCAATGTGTCCAAAACGCATAATGAGGGCATCGCATAAATATCGCGCGATAATTTTCTGCTTGCGTTGCCGCAGTATACGATATTTCAATAGCCGTCTTACGACGCACGTTCGAATTGCTTTACACATATAACGAAGCGAACGCAAGCGAGCGTCGCAAGATGACGGCCATTGAAATATCGTATACTGCGGCAACGCAAGCAGAAATTTATCGCGCGATATTTATGCGATAACTGCCTTATGTGATGCCGTATTCATGCGTTTTGGACAAATTGGTGCTTTTTTGCTGGCACACAGATAGATATCACTCATGGAAAAGACTGCATGAAATCTATTAATGCCATTTACGAGGCATAAGCAAAAGCATCATGAGATATTTAACATTTATTCAGACAGTGATACGAATACACATACTCGCTGTTTTCAGAGCCTGACGTGAGGAAATCAATATCCGGGCAATATTTAGTGTAATTATATTGGGGGGAAAAGGCGGAAAATTTACCAGCCCGGTCATTTCAATCGGACTGAAAGATTTACTTGCGAAAAGAATTATTAATTAGCAGCACACTTTGACTCTTTGTCATTCGGTTAAACTGCGCGCACACAGTTTCACTCGATGATTCGGTAAATAATTCTATGTTGGCTGGATCGCCGTCGCGTTCAAATGTAACATATTTGGCAATAAAATCATGACTAAAATAACTAATATCATATATTGACTTTGAGCATTCTGCTCTCTGCATTCGTTCTATTGCTCTGATTCGTTTCTTCCTATTGATTGCCGAGAGTGAAAAAGAGTTTTTTTTTCCCCAAAACTACGGCCAAAAGAACAAGAAGAAGAAGAAGAAGAAAAAAAGAGGAAAAAAAAGTCAATGGCAAATTAAATGCAACATCACATGGTGATACACAGTCGAAACGAATCGAACGGCAAAACAACATCACATAACAGAAAATAAACGATTTGTATTCGAAACTTCAGCTCTATCTTGCTCCCTGGATCATATACTTTCGCTACAATAAAATTAAGCACGCACACAAAACGTTGCACGCAACATCGAAACGGACGAAGAGAAAGGCGCAGCGCGCGCGAGAGATACTGCCGATTTTCGGAATATAGTAGTCTCAATTGGCACAAAACGGCGCTCACACACTTATTTCGTCTGTCTATATCTGGAATCTATCGGAATCGACTTTTATGGGTTTTCCGTTTTCCCTTGGATATTGACATATCCTAGCCATTCGCCCTTCTCTCCATCTTTTTGTATTGAAACAGAAACGCTAATGGGTTTATGTGCACCATTCAGCTACTACATAATCAACAATTGAACTCGAACATAGAGAGAGAGAGAGAACAGAGCAGCTATTAACTGCAGAGCTTAGCAGCGCATATATTGCGGTCGGTGTGCTTGTGTGAGCGAACGCGTTGAGTCGAATCGGTGAGTGAGCGAGCGAGCGAATTGCTGAGCTGCCGAAACTTGGCGAATGATTTGGATATCAGGACCAACACAGCAACAACAAAAATGAAACGAAAAAAAAAAAATGTTGGCAGATCCATTGAAGAGGACTATGCCAAAAACGGCGGTGGCGGCCCATATACAATGCAAACACACACATCCTAATAATAATGTGAACCAATCTAAACATATCGAATATCGAATATGAGGAAAATATAGACAACGACCATAATATATTTTTGGGCATCACTTTCTCCCTCTCTTTCTCTAAGCATTGTCCCGAATGCCAATGATTACCAACATTGGTTTGTTGGCTTGTTTTCGAACTAGTGTTCGATATGTCTACGGAGAAATTCGAAAAATCTTGCTATTATTATTATTATTTATGTTATTGTACTGCGACAGCATGTCACAAAATTTTGCATGTATATCTCTCGCTATATCCCAATATACCGACTGTAATACATATACATTGGAAGAAAAAAGATAAGAGACAAACGATAAGATAATTGCACATTTCCAAAACTTCGTTTCATTAAGCCCATTACATTTGGTGATTGAAAACTTCTTCGTTCGCCGTGTAATCCAATATCTCAACGAAATACCAAAAAAAAATTTCTCTCCATCTCTTGACAAGTAATTTCAAACCGAAAAGCTTGATATGAATTTTCACATTTGTTTGCTGTTCTTGAGCCATTGTCATTGCTCTGCGTCCGTCTAGCAAACTAAACTGACCCAATTTATCTTTTAATTCAATCCAATATACTACTATGTCGACGAGATTTAGCACCTGCACATCAATCCATCTCCTCCTCATTTCGACAAAACAAATGAATAAGTTTTCATCATGAATTTTTGATAACATAGTGAGGAATTAAAAGTTATGTATTTTCTTCGTCATGCTGTGTGTCGTCGCAAACAAAAAAAAGGCATTCTACCAAATCATATTGGGAATGATCGTGGTTACTTTTAAATTGAAGCCAGTTGCTTTTAATTAATTCAATGTTCAAGTTGGAAAACTGTGATTTGAATGAATTTTCACCGAACTTTTGGCCGCGCCGAACCGTGATTTAAATGAAAATGATTTTGGCAAACCCAACGACCGAAAGAGAGTGAGAGAAAATATAAAACCAGGCAAAAACCGACCATGCCACGGCGGCAGCAGAATACTTCTAAACCAAAGAGGTGTGGAAATTTTATAAAACCCATTTAAAAAGGGATAGTGAAATTTGACAACTTTTCACTTGTATCACACGGTATTAATCCACCCGCATTTGATGTATAATCCCATAGAAAGTCATTTATACTAAAAAGTTGTTTAATTGAATCATTTTCACAAATCGGAACTTCTACTCGAAGGCGAAAAATCAATTTGCTTCCTAATCCGCTGGAATTCGTATGCAAAATATTCATTTATGTATGGTGAAGAAATTGACAAATTTGGCCACTTGATCTCGGTTTAATATTTGGACGAACGCAATATTCATTCAATTTGAGTATGTTTCGGGGAATTTTCAGAACGGACAACTTCAGCCAAACATCCGATTTGGTCAACTCCAATTTGACTGAGTATATATTTAAACACTTTTTGACGCGGTTGCATTCCGACTTCTACTCTTTCAGTTCGAAATATCTTTGGACGTATCTGAGAGCAAATGATGCTCACAATTTGCCACATTTTGATATACGATTGAATCGATTTGGCAGCTAGCGACCAAGCGAGCGAAAAAAAAACGTTCCATTTAAAAACAAAAAAAAAGGTCGGTTGTTCTTTCTTTTCATTTTTCTTTCAAGAAAGACAGTTTCAATCTTGATTTGGAGATTTTGTTTTCATTTATTTCATTGCTATTTCCATTGTTCATGTTGTTCTTTTGAATTTCACTTGTCCCGTGTATTGCTGTAAGGGTGAAGACAGTGATAAAAAAAAAAAACAGAGAAGAAGAACGATTGAGCGAAGAAAGAACAAGAGCCAGATCTGTGTGGTGCTGGTGAGTTTTCCATTGAAATCAGCGAAATGAATAATGCACACAATTTGAATATTTTGTGCGTTCGCTGTTTGAGCGAGATCCAAATTGGACATGCTGTGAAAAATAATTTTTTATTCTCCGTTGTCGTTGTCTCGTGTCTTGTGCACACGGAGATTGAGCACGGTGCAACGCGAGCGAGAAAGACCGACGCGAAAAGAGAGAGACAGAGAGAGAGAGAGACAGAGAGAGAGAGTTAGCTCGCATTTGTTTTATGTGGCATCTTTTATACGGTCAAGATAATAGAGAATGCACAAACAAAACGGCTGAGTGACAGCATGTGGCCAAATAGTTTCTAAATGTTTCGAATATTGTTGTTGTTGTTGTTGTTGGTGTTTTTGCGTTCGTCGCATACCTTGAGTATGGCGTGAATGTTGCTTGGAACTCTCTCTCGGTTTTAGGATGAATCATTTGTTGTGTCAATTCAAAGTCTCAGAGTTCTCCTTTTCAACGTTCCAGTCCACCGAAAAAATCCTCGACTAACAAGAATTACAGTATCATGCTGTTGCCGAAGATTATCTGATGGTTTAGGGTTTCGTTTAGTTTTTTTTTTTTTTTTGTTAATTTCGTTGCATCGATCATAATCATCATCGAATAAAATTCGATCCGAAGCAAAATGACTATAGGACAGCTATAAAACAAAAAGTCAGGACATAAAAAAACACAGAGCAATTGTTCAAATCGAGAATGAAAAAATGGAGAGAGTGTGAAAATTGGAATGATAAAATTAAGTCTTTGATGCATATTAGATTAATAGCGATCATGTGATAAGTCATTTATTGCTGGTCCCATCGTTCTGTTATTTCATTCCCACCGCAAATGCATTGATATATGTATATCAATTGTTACACATTCAATGCGAGCGATGGGAAATACACGCAAATTACATAATTTTACATGCAATCACGATGCATTGCAAGCGATGGCGGCGGTGGCTGATTGTTTCATTACCATACGCTGTCTATTACGTTGATATTGGATTGTACGCCGAGAACGAGTGAGAGTGAGAAAGAGAGAAAGAAAAATCTTTGCTTTGGCTACCACAATCAGTCTAACACTTCTCGTTGAACGATTCACTTAAAGGTATTCTCTCATTCAGCCTCTGTGTTGTCCATGCCTAATTGTTCACGACAGCGCTGCGAGCAATACTCAAGAGAGAGCAGGAAAAAAAACGATAATTTTTACTATTTTCCACACTTAAAAGCGATTCAAGCAGCGGTTCATTTCGGCCGGGGTAATATTTTTGTATCAATTTATCGTTTGTGGTTTTAGTTAATTTTCGAACTTTTACTGGTTTTTAGCTCTGTCTCTGTGCAGCGATGCGATTTAAAATTGCCTGGAAAAAGGGCATATCCGTAAATAAAATGAATGCCACAATTTTGTGGCATTCGAACGCGCATGGCTCACTGTTTATTCGATTTTTTTTCTCTCCATTCTCTGAGGTTTATTTCGCCCGAAAACAGACAATAAACAAAGAGTTGTTTTTTTTCTGTTCTTGATTTTGCGGAGTCAGGTATGGGGAAATCGAAGTTTGGCCAAAATGAATGAATCGAAGCGTATTGTGTATTGAGAGTTTTTGCACATCTCTGGACTGTGGTGGCCATCGGTTTGAATGGGCGGAATCTATCAAACACCGATTTATCACTAAATGACAGTTTTACATTTTAATGCGTTCATTCGTTTGATGCGTTTTCTTGTAATGGCTCGTTTACAGATGTGTTTTTGCCTGCTTGCCTGCCTGGCTGCCTTGTTTTTTTTCTATTCCATCAATTCTTGGAATTATAAATTAGTCGAATATTTGCCATTTTAAGTGCTTTGAAAAGCATTTTGGACGTGTGCTCTTGTGTTTTATCATCTCATTTCAAATTCTGATTTTGGTGCAATGGGATCTCTTGTGCACAAACAGACGAAAAAACACACATATACATATGAACACAGTCAGTTCGAAGCAGACACACAATCTGTGACTTTCGATTGATTTATTTTATTGAATTTCTATATGACTGGATATGCCTTCCATGGCTATTAATTTGGGATTTGGTCGATGAATTTCGAATTCACTTCACTTTTAGCTCAAATGCTTTTCGTTTTTTTTTTAAAGCGTTATTTTAGTTTCTCAACAGTGCAGTGTCTCTCAAATAAACAGGATACTCTATTCCGTAAGAATAAATCAGTGTGTGTTGCCAACGTTGTTTTTGTTATTATTATTGTTATTACGATGAATTCAAGAGAAGAGAATGGGAAGCGGCTATCCTTCGGGTTCGTTTCGATGTGGTAAATGCGTTACGAATTGCACATAGATCACACATATCATGAATGACGATAAGCGCTTTTTATACGAAGCGCACGAAACTATTCTTAAATGATTGTAAGACACTAAGCGAGCGAGCGTGTGTGTTTTTAGTTATTTAAAGTTAATCAACAATATACATACGGCAGGGGATAAAATGGTACTTGAATTTGTACAAAACGAAATCAAAATACGAAAAACACCATTAAACATGCGGCTCAAGCAATCATAGTTTTATTTGCGTTGGCGTTTAAGCATCGAGTTTTCGAGTTGAAGCGAGTTGAGGCGAGCCAATCCAAAGCAAGCTATCTCTGTGTAAATCTTGTATATAACCGTAAAAAAAACCATTCGACTCCAATTTTTAACATACATCGAAGACGATATGGAAGCAAATGCGCTAACGCGCGCATACACACACACATACACAACGAAACAATGAACAAATGAATATAAAAATAGAAATGAATGGAGATAGGCAAGCAGGCAGGCAACAAACGACACATAACGCCAAGAACTGAACTCTGAACAAAACAATAACAGAAAATTTATGCGTTGGTCTAAGTGCGCCGATCATTCTTCGGCTAGCTGCCTGTCTGACTGACTCTGTTTCTAGTGTGTTCCCATCTATACACAGTCCAGCATTTCTATCTCTATCCGTTTAAAATTTATAGACTGCACACATTCATTAATCTTAAAAAATGTAAATGCTTTGGCTAAACAATTTAAATGCATTAAAACCGATTATAATTTTTACGTACGCGCTTCGACCTCGTAGCGTACATCGTGGAATTGGGATTGGTGATTGTGTAATGTGTTAACATATCCAGAGATGATGACGACTACGACTACGAGAATGTTGTAGAAAGAGGTGTAATCAGTCAGCATTTCAATTGGCTATTTCACAATCAAAATCATCGTGGATGTATGAAGTTCGAATGGCAAAAGACTGAAGCACAAACAAAAACCGTTCTGACTGAGAGCCAGTTTTTGATTAAAACCAACCATCTGCAATTGACATTCAAATTAACTGTCTCCGTTAGACTGTTTTTACTTGGCCATAACTAAACTAGTCAACATTCGATTTGAAGTGATTCGGAATTGATTCTGGTTTCGCATCGTTCAATGGTTTATTTGTTATCTACTTTCGGTTGTATCGGGCGCCCGTCATGTCAGATTAACTGCCAGTGTAAAGAGTGCGACAAAAATAACCATTCAATTTGTTGTAATGCAAAAATAGCCAACCGATTTTAAAATGAACTAGAATAGAATGGCTGTAGATTTAATCGGCTTTTTGGAAATCGAATTTTGAATGGCTCCAACACACTTTCCAAAATCATTCTCTACACGTATTTAAATACCTGCCATGGTTTCACTTCATTTATTATTTCATAACAATTGTACATTCAAATTCGAAAAAAAAATACCAACGATCGATACCATGCTGACTACAACTTTTGTTCGCTTCGAAAGTGAACAGGTAATTCAACGTTCTTAAATCATTATTATCAATTCGGAAGAAAGAAGAAAAAAAAGCACACCATTTAAACGCCATAAATTCCATCGTAATATTTATCGTGTTGTTTTTGAATTGATGGAAAAAATGCTCAAATGAATCATCCATACCGAAGAGAATTTCAATATGCAATGCAATTAAAAATATATGAACTAAGGCCGAAGCGATGCAAAAGTTCAAACCAAACAATGGTTCAGCACAACATCGGCAGAGTCAAAAGCAATCGACGGCAAGTGCGGATATATGTTGTTGTTGTTTTTGCTGCTTTTTTTTCCAGCCCAATGAAGTAGTTGGATTTAAATGGCATGGCGAAAATGGTTTTTCCTCGGCTTTGCCACACCATTATTCGATTCACAAATTGACCTGTAGAAGAAGTAAAAAAAAAAGTCGAGCCAAATCGACTATGATGTCGTTTTAATATGCGATTCTCCCAACAAATAATTCAATCTATCCCATGGTGACCCCTGAGCACACAAGTATGGCATAATCATTCTCAACCGCACACACCAACATAAAATACTGTTTGCAAGTTTTCAAGAAGAAGAAAAAAAAACGAATTGCTTACGGAGAACAAACCTAATAAACCATTGAGTGTATTCTCGCTTGCTGCCTTCCACATACACATACACACACACACGAATCATTTGCATTCTTTGCTGTTTTTTTATTCCTAGATTCGCATTCGATTTTTTTTTCTCTTCTGTTTGTTGTCTGCTGTGTCTTGCTTCATTGGCGTTGGATGCTGAATCGTTTTGAAAGCAAATATGAAATTGTTGTTAGTTGTTGATTCATTTTTTTTTTTCTGTTGGCGTTGGCAGAAATTGTGAAGTGTATGTTGTAATGTTGATTTGCGCGTTTTGTTGGAACGGGAGATCCATAGCCACGTACGTCGCCTTCTTCTGTGTTCGTGTGCGTGATATAGAAGAAATACTACATAAGATGAATTTGAAAAAGCGAAGAAAAAAAAAACGTGAATAAACAGTGTAATACTTTTGTGAGATATAGAGAAGCAAAGCGATGGAAATGATATTGAACAGCAAAATGTAATAAAAGTAAAGGATGTATGTAGGATTGTGGCTGGGCCCACCTATGGTTCTCTCTTCAATTCATCGCTCAAAAAGATGATCAATGCTTCTTTTTTTTTTCATATGATATTCACAAATGAATATGCTTTACCAATATATCGCCAGTTTAGAGAGAGAGAGAGACAGAGAGAGAGAGAGAGAGAGAGAGAGAGAGCGAAAAAGAGCATTTAGAGAAATACTTGTTGCGCGTATCGTCGCATTGTCTCTATTTCGCTCTCAGTGAGATCTCTGCTGCATCTCATTCGTATTTTACAATGAACAACAACAACAACAACCGAAATTGTACGCTTCCTCCGCTTATTTTGGGCTCGCTTAATTTATTTGCACTGTGCGAAATTTACCGTTCAGGCACAGCAACAATAACAACAACAAAGGAAAAGCACCCAAGAACGATAATACAAAAGTAAATACACAGCATAACATTTGCCGTGAATGAAAAAAAGAATAAAACGAAATGAAATGATCAGAAAAAACAACAATCCGACATACAATAATGTTCACACACAAATAAAAGAAGAAAGAATATTGAAAAGAGAGAAGAGAAGCGAAAAATTGCGAAAAGGATGTGTGTATGGGTTTGGGAGCACTCGCGCGAGGCAATCTTTTATTTTATGCCTGTTGTATTGACTTTTCGGTTAATTTATTTCCCACTAAGAATCGCACGCCGACAGACGACTACGACGACGATGACGACGCAGAACGAAAGACCAGCACATTTTTGTTCCTCTCTCTCCCGAGTCATTTATTCTATCAATCTGTAGTTGCAAGTCCATAAGACACACTTGTACCGCGTGCGCGCTCGGCCCATGGTATCCGTGTGTTGGCTGAATGAGCCATAACCATTGTTTATATCTCATACATTTCAACAGTGAATCCACTAAATCTTCGCAAAAATATGCCAATATCCTGCACTAAAACCAAAAAAAAAAAATGCTTTAACAGAAGTTTAAAGTTCTTGCATTTTTTTTTACAGCAAAACAATAAAAATAAATTTTTTGATTTAATGAGACTGCGGCCGCAATTTTTTACAAACGTCAAACAATTGGCGATGCTCTGTCTTTTTTTTCGGCATGCATTTGCATGGCATGTTCGAATTGCATATTGTATGCCATTTCACTTGAGTGATGATGATCACGTTTAAGCCTGCTCTTCAGCCATATCGATCTCAAGTGAAACAAATTGCAACGTCCACCAATCGAACAACTGAGCAAATCCGTGTTTATGGCATTCCAGCCATACGACGGCTGGTTCATTGAGTACTCGACACGTAGATGTAATTTGGTTCACTTGAGCTGTATGCAATTGTTCAGTCTTTTGCCTGTTGTTTGGCCAATTTCGATGTTAGTTTACGTTATCGCTACCTATCGTTTTCTTTTTGTCTGCCATTTCTTGTTCTTCTTCGTTCCATTCTCAATTTCTTCATTCAGTGTTCAGTCGACTTTCGAAGGGGCGATCATCATATATCTTTAAACATTGTGTCTTGATCGGCCATCGAGCCGTTGCCTCTTCATCACATGTTTTAAATTGAGCAATTTCTACCTGCCCATATTCTCATTTGGCTCACAACATGATACAAAAACCAAACGGGAAAAAAAAAGATTGCATTGTTTGACCTGCACAACGGCTCAAGCAATCCTTGATAAATGTTAACATACCCAAAAAAAAAAACAACGACGACGATGATCAAAATGCAAATTTCCAGTCAAGTAAACTGGTAAAGCGGTTTTTTTAAATTCACTGCACACTCTCCAATATTTCAATGTATCGAGCAATAAATCGCAATGGAGTCACATTACCGAATCGATTGATTCCAATCAATCAATTTGAAATATGATGCACATATTTCTCTGAAGGTCATTTGGAGTTCATCGTTCCATTTCGTATCGTTGCTCCGTTTTTTTTTCTTTCGGATAGCCAAAGATGACCTCACCGGAAAGACCTTCGAAAATTATTTAAAAGCATTTGTTACTCATATATGCGTTCACCAGATAACATTTATTATTCGTAGAAATCTCTAGTTTATGGCATATATTTTTTTTGTAAGCCCGTTGGAATATTAGACCTGACCATTAATTGCTCGTAAAAACTTGAATACCTCTGAAAAAAAAGGAAGGAAAAAAAATCGACAAACTATTTTATCAGTATATTACTCTGAAGATGCGGCAAATTTGTGTATCTTTTCACTAAATTAACTCAAAAAGCCTTAGCTTATTCGCATAAACCGAAAACGCAGAAGAAAAAAATTCCCGAACTCAGTCGAAAGAGAATAAAAAAAAAAAACTAATTAAAATCCGCAATGAAGTCGTTTTTTTATACGAGTATTGTGGTTGAAAATTCAACTACACATGAGCCGTTTAGCTCATCAATTCATGCGGCCCTTGGCCATTTTTATGGAAATTACAATGCTGAAAAATTTACTGAAAAAAAAAAACGCCGCCAAACATGACTGCATTCAGCGAAAATCCATTTTCTCCCAATGAAAATTTCATCACTTTCGTTTTTTATGGCACCTTTTAAGCGCATTAACAATTTTGCATTTTCGGTTCACGTTTTTTTTCCTTCTTTGCTTCATTTTTACTTCACCACACTCTATCGGATTGGTCGAGTAGACCTAAAGCTAAGAAGAGCAAAACCGCAACAAAAAAAAACCAACTCGTTGCGAGTTTTCCATGTTCCAAGTACCAACGGGAAATGAAAAAAAGCAACATACCGAGAATATTCTAGCAGTTGTGAATTATTTGGTTGTCAAAAGACGAATGTCGTCGTTGTTGAAATTTTATTATCTAAATTTTTATTGCCCAAGTCATTCCGTATGTTTTGGGCCACATTGCGGTTTCCATTTCATTTTGTCGACGATATTTTAAACTTGTGCGCATTTCAAGGAGGAGAAGAAAAAAAAAAACTAGCCGCTTAAAAATAAATTCATCATCGGCATTCCGATGCTCATAAATACGATTAATCAGCTAATATTTTGGGCTTACAATTTGGCAGCAGTGACAACAAAATTAGCTGGAAATTCAATGAATGAATGGTCGGTCGTTGTCTTCGTCGTTGTTTTTGATGCGGTAAAATGTGACAACCACGTCGCCTAATACTTGATTTAGTTGGGTGAGATCTGGTGAATGACTTCATATACTCGTTTATTCGGTGTCCGAACTCAATGTTGTGATGTTCTCACAATCACACAAAGTGAATGTGTGTGACTCATAGCGGGCGCATTTGCTCTACAACCATTTATACTAGGCCAGAGTATTTAATGGCTTTGTTGTTGTTGCTGTAGTTTTTTTTTGTGTGTGTCGCGCGTTCGCGCGTTCATTTCGATTAATCTATAACCTAAAATAAAACTCGTTTGAACGGTTGTTGCGTCCGTTTATTTCAATCACACGCCGTTTTTTTCTTCTGCTGTTGAGTCCATTGAGATGCAGTAGAGAGGCGAATGCCGCCGCCAATAATCTGCTTTGGTTCTTTATTTTCGATGTTTTATTATAATTCTCTTGCGCCACGGTTGTCACACCGAGCAACCACATGAACACACACACACACACAAAAGATCAATGATTCAGAATCGAAACCGACTGAAAAGAAAATATTATGAATCACTTCATAAATAATTGTTTTGAATGCGCTGTTAAAATGCGCTGTGTTCGAATTATAATGAATACAAGGCAATCGCTGACATGAAGAAAAAAAACACAAGAGACAAGCGTCATGATTTGTTACAATCGGAAATCAATAGATAATGACGTATGGCATTTGTGATTAATGCTAAAGACGTAGTGATTTGAAAAGCAACGCGTTTCTTTTACTATTCAAAATGATAAGAAGAAAAAACATACATAGATTCATTGAACTCGAATGAACAGTTCATTCTAATGCAAATATTTCATTGAGAGAAAAGCAACAACAACAATAAAAAAACGGAATGTCGTAAGCATTCGTTAAAGATGAATTAGTTTGGAAAATTGTCGATTGGCTGTCACTATGTTGCAAACATTCACTTGGCACGGACCAAAAAATGCATTACAATGTCTCGAAAACGCTAGTGTGCTGCGTCATTATTCATTTGTGCAATGCATTGCAGTGATTTATGACCCATTTTGAATAGACGACGACGACATTGACAGAGAAATTGCCCCAGGGATGTATGTGCTGGGTGATAAAAATTATCAATATCCTCAAGACAGTAAGACTATCTCATTTGGACAGGTTTGTTTACTTCACTCACAAACTAATTGTCAGGCCATAGACTTTTTTTTCTGCATAAGTCACCCGCAAAGTACTTAGTAGTGTATTTCATAAAATGCTGTCTTTTTTTCATTAGACTTGCCGTTTATTTCTATATGTTACTGAGGAAGAATGTATTTTTTTATCGACTTCCTCACTGTTGGAATGTCGCTATTCTCCGAAATGCTTGGAGCATGTAATTTTTTTTTTTTTACTTCGTTCATAAATCCGGCACATAATAATGATGAATTGTCAAATGTGACTTTAGAAGGTCTTTGAAACGGAAGAATGCAAAAACAAATTCCATTATCCACTTGAAAAGTCCAAATTTGAAACATACTATCGCTACTTTTTTCGTTTGTTTTTTGTTCGAGTGATTCGATTTCGTTCTAAAACACACACACAGCATGTTATATATCTCACTAGTTTGTAAGTGGCTTGGAGAGATGTTCGTATGAAATGGCATTTGGTCTTATCGAACGATGTTCATTATCGCTTTTTACATGCTGTGTTTTATATTGCCCACGCTACTGGGCACAAGCAGACATTACAAGACGAAACGAGCAAACGAACGAACGAACAAACGAGAGAGATTCAAGCCTATATTGGCTATTTGTAAACAATTTTCAAACGGATATGCTAATTCCGAAAAACCAGAACAACAACGATCAGCCGGCCACACAGTGCAATGATCGACCCATAGTCACATCTCGATTCCCGATTGTTGTGCATTAGGTTCGACGTGTGTGTGTCTCTCTCTCTCTGTGTGTGTATGTGCGTGCAGTAGCTCTAAAGTACAAAGTTTGAATGATATTGTGTGTTTTGGATTGGATTTGACTATGTTCGACACTCGACATTTTACCGCTTATCATGTTTGTTGTGCGATAGTTTCCATCTTTGAAAATTGAACTGGCTGTGTCGTTTGATTGCTATTCATACTGCCAATGTTTCTCAATCGATAATTTCTGTTTGCTATTTGCAAACTATGGGCCAACTCATCGCAATGGAATCTCAGAGCATTTTTTTTCTTTCTGAAGATGAAACATTTGTCTGCAATGCGGAGGAGGAAATACACGACACAAACGCACACAGTTTTGACATATGTTTTCAATCTTTAGCCACAAAATGATAATTGTTTTCTGTGTATGTGAATGAAACGCAACATAAAACATGTTTATTCATTTTTAAACAAATGTTCATTTCTACCCAGAACAAACAGCTTAACCGCAATTTTTCACTTCACCCGATTAAAGTCTTGTGCCATGTCTGTTGCGCTTTTCGTTGCACACCGCTGCCAATGTCGTCGCTACGCATTTTCTTTTAGCCGTCATAAGACAGACAACAACAATGAAAAATTACTTCATTACATTGTGTGTTTTTGTAATTCGTTTTATTTTAAATAGGCCTCAAATAAACTTAACACCACATTCTTTGGGTTTCGATAAATCGACCGAAATCAATTTTGTGGTTGAATTTTTTTTCTTCTTATTTGGTTTGAGCGTTATTTTGGCCCCCAAAAACAGAAGGTTTTGGTGTTAAGCGATGGTCGCTTCAACAGTGTGCACAACATAAATGAAAACGAACAAATGAGTTACATATTTCTTATGGCTACCACCCGGTGAGTTTCAGTTCAAATAATAATCTATAACTGTCGAATTAAATATCTGACAATGAGCGAGTAAGCGGATGAATGGACGAGACGAGACGAAAGAGAGAGAGAGAGAGAGAGAGAGAGAGAGGGAGGAAGGGAGCGCGCTTGCTTTGGAAAGATTGCATGTAATCAGAATACTGACTTGTGAATAAAATATTTTTCATATGTTTCCATTGTGAGAGAAAAATGATTGCAAGTTCTGTTGGTCGTTTTTCCAACTGGTTAAAGGCTTAAACAAAATAACCAAATACAGCCTATATCCAGTCGTTCGGCTGTGGAGAAAGAGAGACGGCCGCCGCGATAACCAAACCATTTGATCTCCGTATCTCAAAATCCGATTTTTTGATATTACTTTGCAATAAAACCATCTTCCAAATGCCATTTATAAAAAGGCCGACAAACCGAGAAAAAAAAAACGAGACGAGAGAAGAGAAGCAGTTCATATATGTATGATTTTATGGCCATCCGATTTCGAAGCTAATCCGGACAACAATAAAAACAATTGTTCAAGTGAACGCGTAAATAAATGTAATAAAATACATAATACAACGGAAAAAAGATAGAACTATTTCATGGATGGGTTGAGAGATGAGGATAGCAAGGGAGTGTGTGTGTGTATGTGTGTGTGTGTGTGGATGAAAATATGTAACAATAAGATGATGACGGCGATGATGATGAAGGAGTAACGGCACAAATGCGGGACAAATCTTCTACGCGTCCGCTATTCTCAGTACGATCAACTGAGCGAGAAAGCGATGGGAAAAGATTTAAATGAATTTTTGGTTGAATCCGTCGCCACCAAAGCCATACAATTATGTTGGACTCTTTGTCTGGCTACTATTCGAACAGATCATTTCTCTGCAAAATATTTTTGGTTGGAATCGCCAAATGAGAGAAACGGTCACCGTATCACGGGCATTGTTTTCCACATCAGTGGAAACAACGCTGGCCATCGTAAAACAAAACCGAGTCAAAGCCAACAGAGACGAAAAAAATATTCAACAACAACAACATCCATGACCAGCAAACGATAAACACCGAAACAAAATAAAATACACATAAATGTATCGAATGTGACAAATTAAAGCAACGAAAATAATGTAATGTGTGTATATATATCTAGCGTCCAATGAATATCGTCAGTGTATAAAACGGCATAAATATCATACGACGACATAAGATGTATTTTATTCATTGGATTACGACATTTCGATCGGAATTAACTGCGATGCAATAAAAACAAAACACACATCTCAAATGATGCACAGATATCAAAATAATATAGTTCCAAAAATACACACACACACATGATATGAACGAGCGAGTCACAAGTTTTTTTTCGGTCGTTTTTGTCGTTTTTCCCCATCTTCTCTCTTTCTCTTTCTCTTTCTCTCTCTCTCTCTCTCTCTCTCTCTCTCTCTCTCTCTCTCTCTCGTGTTTGATCGTCGATTCTATACGAAACATATATTAAATCCGAAGAGTTTCGAAGAGCAGGACATTCACATAAAGTGCACATTTGCAACAAATCTCTGAATCGTAATCAAATCGAATGAAAAAAAAAGCGAAGAATTAAGAAAGCGAAACGAAGAAGAAGAGCAAGAACCAGAACAACAACAGCGAGCGATATGTGTGTTCAAAACTGAAAGTGCTGAGAGGTTTTTTTTTGAGCGATGCGCTTCGTTTTTCCAATGAAAATGTTCGTTGTTTGATTGCTTTGTGTGTTTTATTGAGAGACAATTATTGTCTTTTAGTTTTTGTTTAGTTTCGTTTCGTCGTTATCACTCGAAAATGAAGCATCCGTTCTGAAGTATCATCACTTAAACTGAAACTAGTGATAACCTTAAGTGATTTTCCTATTTGAATTTTATTTCCCTGTGTGTATGAAATGCCCGCGCACAATAACGTAAACAAAGAAACGAAAAGAATAGAATTCGAATCGATTTTCGGTCGAACTGTGCGACTCGTACGACAAAGGCACAGAGAAATATGTGTAAAATACCGTATAACAATGGCATTTGTTCTTGGTTATTTGTTGTCTATATTTGTCCACGCTGGTAATCAATATTGTCTGTATGCTATTTTGTCCACATTACACTTAACACACAGCCAACTTTCATTCTGGTGTTGACAATCGTCGACGTCCACGTCCACGTCCACGTCCAGTCATACAGAAAAGTGACAATCCGAAAAGTGTCCGTTTGTTTTAGAAGCCGAATGAGATTACAGAAAATAGCCAAAGGAAACGATAACGATTGAATGTCTCGAATCGAAGAAATGATTGCAAACAAACGAACTGCATTTAAAATCAGTACGTTGGGGTACCAAAGTGCATGCATGCATACCATTATCGTGAGCGAAAAAAAACGGCCACGTTAATTCGATGCTAATTCTTTTTTTTTTCCTTCTTTCATGTTCTCTATCAGTTGAGTCACGCACAGATTGAAACAACAACTAAAAACGCGAACTGTACAAGGCAAACAAGGATGAGGAGGATGAGAATGAGAGAGTCTCATTTAATCTGGTTCGAGCTGAGTGAAATATGAATTTGATTTATTTCGACATTCCACCCGGTTTCATGTTTTTCTTAATTTTTCGCTGCTGCTTCTTCTTCTCGGCTCTGCTCGTGTTCTCAAATGAGTCGAGTGAGCGGCAATAACCATGCATGTTATTTGCTATGATACACTACTTAATGGCTTGTTCTCTTGAAATTGCTTCAGCAAATCGATTGAAAAACTCTTTATAGGCAAAACAAACCGAAAATGCCCAGATCAAAAGAAAAAAAAAGTCGTTGTTGTCTATATGTTTCAGCTTCTGTGGCATGTCTGCGTGTCTGTCAGCGTCACTATCGATCAATATGTATTTTTTTCGTGCCAGAGACCAGGACAAGTTGAAGGTTGTTGCTGTTTGGTCATGACACTGACCAACTTGAAAGCTGAGTGGCTTTCATCCATGCTCTGGCTTTGGCTCTAGCTCTGGCTCTAGCTCTCGCTCTTTTCTGTTGCGCGCGCGCATTCACTCTTGCCCATTCTCTATAAGAGATTCTTCAAGTTGAAGTATCATTGAGCCAGTGGAAAAGTGAGTTTTGCCTTTTGCAAATGGTTCGTGAGCTGTGTGTGCGCACACATGTATTTTGACCGAGAGACAGACACAAAACATAGAGCGAGCAAGACAGAAGGAAAAGCGACCAAACATAGAACAACCAACAATTTACGACAAAAATCGTAAAACAATCGCATCTGTCAGCGGAAGTGTTCAAAGAAAAAGAAAAGGTTGAAATTGTGTGCGCGCGCGAACGAGCGAGCGCTGGCCAAATAAGCACACAACATTCCATTCGACTACACTATTATATCTACATGTATAAATAAGCTCATGGCCGAATAAAGGAAACAAATACCGTGAACCAGCAGACGTTGAAATGAGAGAGAATTTGCGAACGACAAAAAGTAAAATGAAGAAAGAATAACGCAAATGTAATTGAAATAAAAGCGGCATCATAGAAAGGGAACCAACTCACAGAAGCACCAGCGAAAAATTGTCTAGTTTGCGTACGCACAGATGTCGGTGCACGTAAATTGATAGCAACAAAAGGCACAGAGAGATGACACAGCGAATGACGACAACAACAACAACGACGGCCGTCGCTGACAAAAAAAAAACACAAACACCAGACCAGCCAACAACCGAATCTGAATCCGAATTACGAGCAATGGAACGCAATGCAAAAATAAAACCGTAGAATGAACAAATAGAATGGGAGACAAAGAGAGAAAGAGAATCAAATTGTCTCAAAATTAAAAGTAGCTACTATGGTGCATTTTACCAATTTCAAACCGAAATGTACATACTTGGATGATTTTCTGACAGTGCAATGAGACGCGCGATTCGAAAAAAACAAGAAGGAGAGAGATAGAGAGAGAAAAAACCGAAGTGCAACTGGTGAATATTGTGTGAGTGGCTGCGTATTGCCTATGTATATTCACAAAGGCCATAGATAATTTATGCGTACTCTTTTTTCGCTTTCTCTCTCTCCCTCTCTCCCTCTCGCTTCATTCTTTTTATTCGAATTCAATTTTGAATTGAATATTTTTGTGCGCGCTCTTGTTCGCATGCCATTCGGTTTTGAACGCTTCTCGTTCAGCCAAACCAATTAGTTGTAACCAAAAATGGGCGTAAATTAAAAGGAAAAAAAAAACGGAGAAGAAATTTACTCGAAGGAAGACCAAAAACAACGACGACGAACAGCATATATATAAAAAAAAAAAAATGGAAATGAAAAGAGGGAAAAACATGTTTAAACGAATATTTATGACGGTACTTAAAGGAATCGACTTCGTTCAGAATGGCTTCGCTAATTCCTGTCCATGTGTTGAACTTGTGATACCGAATAGAAACAGCAACACACTCAGCCTCACACATCAGATAAAATGTTACATTTATACGGCCCAATGCAATACCTTGTTGCTGTTGCGGTTGCTGTTGTTTTTATTTTTTTTAGTTCATTTGCGTCTAATATTAATCCTAAATGTATCATCACCAAACGTGACAACTTTTACTGCCGTAAATTTACACGATGCGCTCAGCAATGAGCTGACAAACATTTCAGTAGTCACTTTCAATTGTTCACATATTTCACGGGTGCAATACCAATGCGTTGGTACGTGCGATTGTGAACTGTACGCGCGCAACTTCGATGATGAGTCATTCGTAAATTCTCACAACACTAAAAATAAATGAAATTGTAACGAATGTGATGCGCGCTCTCGGAAATTGTTTGACGTCAATTAGTGGTGCGAAAGGCAAACAACATGGGCTTAAGCAAAAGAATGAGCATATACACTCATTGAAGATACACAGAATTCGAATAACTTTTATATAACATGTATTATCCTCCTTAAATCCAATGGTTTTTGATATGGCAAAGAATTCCTCTGGGTTCTATGGAACCATTTGGTTTTTGGTTTAAGAAAATTCCATTCGATAGTTTGATGATCGCCATCCGTTTATTGCACCTATTGAATTTAAAATTCATATTCTATCGAAAATTGTTACTCATCGTGGCCATTCACAATTCATAACGTATTGTATCAACTGTGATTCTTCCCAATTAGAATAGAGTTTGCCTCGCATAAGTCACTCGAAATTCTCTGCCATGTACACTGACTACCATTTATTCACATGTGCAAAAAGAATATATATTTTTATCCTATACGATGTGCAGTGTACACTGAACACACAATTCGTATGAATCAGCCAACATGTCATAGTCAAACACACCAAATAGAATTCATTGAGTAAAATTTGAATGAGAGAATTCCATTACGAAATAAAATTTATTGTGATTAATGTATGTTTGCCGGAACTATTTGTTCAGTTCTGTTTTCCACACACATTTTGATATTTTTAAATTACACTTATAAGTTCAAGTAATCAGCTGTGGGCTATTGCGAAATGTTTATCCGAAAATGTATAATTTTTTTCAATGCGGAGCGAAAAAACCAAAAAATTTGTAGACGCTGTGAGCTTTCTCATAATTGACTTTGCATTAATATTCAATCAAAACATTTCGTCATGTTTTTTTTTCATTATTCCAAATAATGCGCTGCTTAAAAAATTTTATTGGGAAAAGAGCTGTAAAAATATATGAACAGTAGATATTGATGTCCGCACTCCAGATTTTCACGCTCTCTTTTCCAATGCACACTCCTAACAAATTTCAAGCAACAAAGCAATTGACTGCATCTTACGTACATAAAAAACCACAAACGAAATTGCAATCCACATCGTTGTCGCATAAACATTAAAATTTATTTCCAATTCAGTTGTGCCTTTTATTTCTCCTAAAATGTGCATAATTTGCCTCATTCACCAGTCGTGCATCGACGAACGCACATTCCAATTAGTGTCTGTGGATCGGCTGCTTGGTGCTCATTTATCGAATTTTATGAACTGCGGGAAAAATGCAAAGCATCCACGTCTGATCATCATATTGAGAATGGCCATTGATTAAGTGCATTTTGGCGTGTGTTTGTGTTTGGTTAATGGACACGCGAATATTGCTTTGATTGCCAATCATTTTCAGGCAGTGATTGCCGAATTAATTTTTCGTGTGCAATCAATTCAATATTCGGAATCCATCATTGCCTTATGTTCGGAGACAATATTTTTTTCTACAATTAAATTTAATTGGCCGCTTCAACAAAGCCCATATATCAATTGGAACTTGGGTGTATTGTTATTGCAGAACTGACTGAACATCATTAACTTCTGTTTGGAAGAGACAACTTTGAAAGAACGTGTTTACTCTCGCATTTTACAAACTAAAACATTCAATAAATAATTGTCTATTTGAATTAATTCAGGATCGTTGTTCTTTTTGTTGTCTTCTCTCACTCTCTTTCAATCGGTACAATATTAATTTAAATGAGTTTGACTCTGATTTGGCCATTTTGGATTTGATAATTTTTAATTGACTTCATTTATCATTAGCGTGTGAATTCGGTCTGGTTTTTCAATTCAAGATTAGAATAGACGAGAGATTCGTTCTTTTCTAGTACTTTTATGCGTTTGAGTATATGTGTACAATACACTTGAAAATCGAAAATGTCTGTGCACTCGATGCTCTTAATCTCACCGAAAATCACGCTAAACCCACAAAATGTGATGGAAAAATGTAGTTCTCAGCGGTCGCACGCTACGCATTGTATTCGGGCACATTTATCAAGTGAATGATGATGCATGAAGTCACTGCAGTAGCAGCGGCACATTCAAAGTTCAAAGATCGCATTGATTTACTAAACATACACATCGCTATATTTATGTTTTTGTTTTTTCTTCTTCTTGATAACCACATTGAGTTTCATATTTTTTCATTAAAATAATTTCGGTGTGACGTTTTTAGTTAGAGGGATAATTATTATGGGAGATATGAAGAGAGAACGCAATCCTGTGCGCTGCTTGCAATCAACTTGACTATATTGAATCGTTTGTAATTGAACAACCGTACAATATGTATTTTGTCAAACGATACATATAACTACTCAAAACTAGAGAGACACGACGAACGAGAGCAAAAGCAAAAGACACGCACACACACACACCGAATCCACCAAATGCGCTGAGTCAAAGATCGATCCACATAAATTTATCATGTTGACATCTGAAAAAGAATAAAACCGACACATAAAAATTCGTTAAACGAGCACGACAACAACGACCGAGGAAAAAAAAAGCATGCACACACCGAATTTAATGTGTGTTTTGTTTTGAATCTCCACAGAAATGGCCCAATCGTACGCATATCTCGAATACATATTTTTGCTCTGCCACACACATAGAATCGGATTTTGGAGTGCATTTCACTCTTGGGTGAGAGAGAAGAATGGTTGTGCGAGAGCAACGCGAACATGAAATATTTAAGTACGCATGGTTCAGAACCACTGAACCAGACACTTAACATTCGCTTTTTGAAGAGGCTGCATCAAAATGCTTTAATAAATATCATCTAAATGTTTTTTTTTTTTTTTGGGAAAACCACGGAAAAAATACCGAACTATTCCGTGGATGATAGAGAGAACGAGACACTCATACAAAGAAAAAAAGAGGGAGTTCATGGTGTTCGAGCGCACGAACGTATGTTCGAGTGCAAGTTTTCTGATTTGAAACTGATTTCATATAGCATTTCGATTCAATTAATGCGAATGAAATGAATTTTGAGAAGAAACGAAAGGAAAAAAAAAAGAAGAAGAAGAAGCCGAATGAAAGAAAAAAACGGTAAAGAATTCTTTAGAAACTGCATCAACGAAAGTATAAAATATAGAATGAATGATGAAAAATGTTAAAAGCCACTTACTTCAAAATGAGTAGCACACTGAATGCCAAGAAATCGAATATCACTGATAATAGCGCAAAGAGATGAGAGAGAGAGAGAGAGAGACGAAGAAAACGATGAGAACGACAGAGTTCAATGTGTGTGTTATATCACGAATGAATCGTTTACGTAACCCGCAATTGAAATTAAAACCACCTAAAATGCACACACACACACACACACACACAGTGCATTTCAACTTTGAGTGACTCTAGTGAACCGCACGCAGCATCAACGTTGACATCAAACATTTGGTGAAATATGTACACTCCAGCGAAACTATTCTGAGGGAATCAACAATAAATCCATTTCTCCATGAAAGAATGATCAAAAACGGAAAAAAATGATGTAGCAATTGAAAATGGTGGGTATTAGATGAGGGTGGTGCGATGCGAATCGGTGCAAGTATGTCGGTGTGCTTTCTGCAGACTTTCTTTATGTCACTACAGATATGTGCCAAGCATTTGATTTAGTCTTCACCGAAGAGCAGAGATGTATCGAATGAGTTTGTCGTAAATTGCTTTAACTGTGTCGTACCGCCCCCTCAATCAGCTCGATACTATTATCATAAGTAGTTTTCCATTGAATTGCGTCTACTATGTTGTCCAAACATACACGCGTTCAAAATAGACAAGTTACGACATTCATCAAGCCAAAAACATTTATTTACGACGAAAACGCCAATAGATCAAGTTTCAAATTGCAAAATGCCAAGTGAATTCATTTACAAGTAATCGTGGGCTCAATAATAGTTGTCTTGCTCTCGATATTTCGTCAAATAGATGATGATGCGATTATCTTTATGCAATACATCCGACTCGAATTTCATTCACGAAATATTATCGATATGCGTGAGAGAGAGAGAGAGTCTTGTGCAACGGCCGCCACGTCAACAGTGAACTTTGATTTATTTCATCCGTTCAATTAAAATTGATTCCTCGATTAGGGCAATAAGAGCAAGTCAATGATATAAGCATATCATATCTTACGTTGATTGAAACGTCGTACACAAGTCCCGATTGAACACTTGATGGCCGCGAACTAAACCAAAAAATTGACATGACATATCATCACAATATTTTGAATATAAAGTGTATCAATTGAAATTGAAGCGAATGAAAAAGAAAAAATGCACAAGAGTCGAAAGTCAACACACAAATCACGAAGCAATTTAACGCGCGGCTTCTTTATTTGAGGTGCACACTGCACATGCTTCCTGAAAATTTCATCAAACGATATTTCTGGTCTTAAAATAACAACCATTTCACTTCAATCATTCAACTCTTGCGCTCTCATCAATATCAATAAACCGGCGCGTTGATTCATCGACGTATCGATTGTCGGGCGGCACTTATTAATACGACGAAAGCCGAACAGAACAGAAAAAAAAAATGTTCTTTTTAAATAATACACAACTTATTAGAATCAATAAAAATCGAGAACAAATTGTTGACGTTGCTGTGTGTATGCACCGTGCGCGCATCATTGTTTGCTTGTCTATTTGTTTTCATTCGGTTGGTTTTCTTTTTCAATTCCGTATTGTGTCCTCATCATTGTTAGTATTGTTGCTGTTGCCGCTGATGCCGTCGCTATGTTTTTTTTTGTCTCCCTCCACTCTGCCACTTTTAAAGCCAACCAAACTCCTGCCATTTTCTGCGTCAGCTAAATCCAATCAATAACAAAGAAAAAAAACTTACTTAAGAACTTGTCTCTCGCTCTCTCGTCGTGTAGCATAGAAGATCTGTGGATTTTCAGTGTTTGGAAGACGGCGCGATGGTTGTGCCGGTGTGTTTTGTGTTGCTTTTGTGTCGTGTTGCAGTTGCCTTTGTTTGTGCATCGATAGAAAAGTTGGAGCGAAGATGAGGAGAGCAAGAGCAAGTGCGTTCAATCGAACAGAAACATCAGCAAAACGTAAAATTATTGTGCGCATTATTGTTCAGCTGTATCTATGAGAAGTCGGTGTATTTTATTATTTATTGATGGTTATGGTTTACGTTGAGTTTTTTTTTTTCTTCTCTTCTTCTTCTTTCGTCATTGCACTGTGTGCTGTGTGAATCGATCATGATACACATAGTGAGCATCGAAGGAACGCCGAGCCAACTTTTCCGATTCACTCGTTCGTTCATTCTTCGCAGCACATCGAACAATACCGAATAAATAAAGAAAAGCATAATAAATCCGTACACTAATTTTGGAGTAATATATTCTCCAAAGTTCGGAAATGCCATAGGAACAGAAACAAAAAACCGGCTTGCGTTCGCATCGCACGACTTGTTCGAAGTCAGTGTCAGTCGGTGGACTGCCGACGCTTTGTACTTGGCTTTCGATACAAGTGCACCAATCTGTAGCCAGCAATCAGTCAACGTAGAATTTGTATTTGCAAATGTTGAATATTGTTTACCTGTTGTTTTCTTTTTCTTTTTCTTTTTTTTTTGTCTTCGTCAGTGCTGTGCTGTGCTGTGTTTCACTCTTTTTCACGCCATTTTTCCCGTCCATTATTCACTCATTTTATTCCTAATATTCCGTGGACTTTTCACACGGCCTTGCTCATTTGATTTCCATACATCGCATTGTTGCAGCGAACAAACGAGCGCGCGCGCACACGTTCCAATCATCTCTTTTTCATAGCTCTTAGTGTGTATGTTTCGCATCGGTCAGCATACAAAAAATATCAACGAATCCATTTGTATATATTTGCACAAAATATTATGAAGTAAATTGAATATCCATAATAATTCCTTTTAAGCAGCATGTTTGCATTGCTGTTGCCATTTCTCATTTAGAGGTTCCTTAAAGTTTCGCGCACACGCTCTCACTTACTCTCTCTCTCTCTCTCTCTCTCTCTCTCTATTCATCTCTATTCCTCTTCCTCGCATTCCTTCGCTTCTTTCTCGTTTCCATCATTTTCGCTTAGTGCGATGCTTATTTTTCTTTTTGTGCTGTTGTCTTTCGTCCACTGTTTCCGTCTTCACTGGTGATTTTCAAGACGAGAGAGACTAATGGCCTTTTATTATCTTTTGTTATAATCATTTGTTGATTTTATATTAACCATATATACATATAGACTGGATTGAATGCTGAATGTTTTGATAGATAGACGCACAATAGCCAATTCGAATTCGCTTCAATCAATATAATTCACTAATTTATTGAACTGAATAAGCAGTTCCATTTGCTACTACAAATGGTCTTCTCGCGTCTCACTCCTTTTACGTTTTCTTTTTTCTCTCTTTTCCCCATATTTGCCTTTCTCTCTACAGAGATGTGAATCCGCATTCTTTTTTCTTCTTTACTCTATCGCGCAACAAACAATATGTTCCCGTTCAAAAAAGAATGTCCTTAAGAGAAACAATCTTGATACGCGCGCGCCTAGGCGATTACATAATATACATCATTGACGAATACAACAAACAGTTATAAAGTTGTTGGGAACAGACTTAGATGAATCGGAAGAGAATCAGAGCAAATGCGAGCTGACACGATATTGTCGATTACTGTGAACCGTATGATTAGAGTAATGCAATCGAATGGGTAAATTATCCTCGGCGCTATATCAAATGACTGAAGGCGAAAAGAAAAGCCTATATTCCCATGGAAAAAGCGAATGAATTGTAATGCAAGCCAACTTTACCACCATCGCCACCGTCTGACTTTTGGTTAGCACGGATTAATTAGATTTTCAGTTGTGCATCGAATGCAATATGAGAATTTCCGTAGCATGTAATGAAACAAATGTAGAGTAAACGGCATGAAGAAGAGGAGTAAAAGGAAATGTACCTAGAGAGAGAGAGAGAGAGAGAGAGAGAGAGAGAGAGAGAGAGAGAGAGAGAGAGAGAGTGTGTGTGTGTGTAAACATATTCCCTGATGAAATAAAAAACTAAAAAACTGATTGACTTTTTTTGCATAGCTAAGCAAGTCGCAATTGTTCGCAAGCCGCCGCCGGCATTTCATTCATTCTCTCTTTGATTATTACAAAAATCTGAAATTTTAATTTTCATTTCGTTTCGTTTCCCATTTGATATCAGTAATTTGTGCACGTTTTTCGACTACGTGTATGTGTGTAAAAAAGGAGAGAAAATTTCATCATCATCATCGAACGAATGCGATGCGAATGAAGAAAGAAAAAAATCGCACGGATATTATAAAATGCATTTTTCGGTTTGAAGCATTCAAGAAAATAAACGCATACACACAGTGCACAGTAAAACATGCAATTTTATGAATGATGCGGTTCGGCATTCGTCTTGCGTAACTGATTGTATTGCCGGAGCGATACCACTGGAGCATTTTCTTTCCCGGCAACATTTCCTTGTCTGCATCTGCCTGTGTTATCATTAAAACAGAAAACGGTTCGGCAAGAAGGGCATAGAGCACACACACACACACACACACACACACACACACACACACACACACACAAACTGGAAGCTATTTTCGCTGTTGGTGAATTTCGCAAGGCTCGAAATTATATGAACCATAGTTTTGTTTGCTTTTAGTCATGGTGTAAAGCATCGCACGCAATTGACAACATTCAATCAGCGAGTCAAGACGAAGGGATGAGAGTGTGTGCAGACTGCAGAGAGAGAGAGAGAGAGAGAGACGGGCGAAAAAGGAATCACAACGCATGGAAACAGGGAAAAATTATCGTGGGAAAGTTTCCATTTTATAATATAAACAAAACAACATGCGATTCCTCATCGCTTACAGAGAGAGGTAAAGATGCACACCCACAAGACACGCGAACCAGCTCTACTATGGCAAAAATCAGAGCGTCTTCTTTGAACACATATCTCATATGTGTTCCGTCATGTGGTGCAATCGCATCCGAAGAGTGCGGCGAATTTTATATACTGACGAAATAATAATGTAATAAATGTAATGGAATTAAAGTAAATGTGCTTTTCGAAAATTTGACGAATGAAGAGTTTGAGCAACATCAAGAGGCAGCAGCCGCGTGTTGGCAGCAATGCAAATACAAAGAAACCAACAAAGTGTTTATATTTTTGCTGATTTTTTTTTTTGTTTTCTTATCTAATTGTATACAACATTGTGTGTAGTAAAAGTGATGGGTTTTGCGCATAGCAACCAAAGCATTCATTATTATTTGCGACGATAGATGGAAAGTGTTTTTGGCGTATATCGTACACTACTGTAAAACATCATTCACTGAATTGCGGGCACACACTCGCACCGAGAGTGTGTCTTTGCTTCACATAATATCAAATGCTCGATGTTGCATAGACAATACTATGCGGCTTCGACACTACACCCGCTTGTTCTCTTGTTTGCTCGAATCGAGAGCGAGAACGAGAACGCGAGAGAAGGAAGCAAACAAAAACCGCGTTTGCAAAAATTCATCAAGAACCCGAACGAATAATAATGGCGTTCAACAATAAAGAAATATACGATCGAATACGTGCTATCGATGCATTACAAAATATATGTTTACGTGCTATTTTCACGGGTAATAACGGTCGTTGTTTTGGTAAGCGATTGCTGTTGTTGTTCTTGCTGCGTCGTCTCATCTGCTGCCATTTTATGGAAAGATGCAACGATTATAAATTAGATATTTCGATGCCCGGGCGCAATGATCCAATTACATAGTTGTCTATAATCTCTATAATCTATGGGATATAATTATGAAGTAGATGGTGTGTCTGTGTGTGTTGAGCGAAATGCCAGTGTGAAAAGTCGTTATTTTACCACAGTGTCTGTTCTGGTGTGGATGTGTGTGTGTGTGTGTGTGTGACTCAAAGTCAAAATGCGATCACGAATGTATGGGCTATTGTACGCCTTCATGCCAAGGACTACATGGTGACTGTATGACCAAACGGTTCAAACTTCACATCACCACTTTGTTGCATTTTCAGAAACAGTGTTGGAAACTGAACCAAATAAAATTGTGAAGTGTTTTTGACATAAGCCAAATATGATACTCCCTTACCCCAAAAGTTCGCTAATGGACATTTCCAAGACGAACACAAGTATATATAGACCTTTTGTTGTCGTTCCGCAGACCAATGGTTATTTTGATCAAATTGGTGTCACCAGTTTTGAATCCAATTCAATCGAATCCCAGTCAAAACTCATTACAACAATCATCTCCCTCACAAAGCTATGCAATTTGATGAAATGCCGATGCTGATTGTCTCACACCCAGAAAAACCAAGAAATTCCATATTCTTTGATCAACAGTATTTGCAAAACGTTGCTTAATCGCTTTTAATATTTCGCAAATTCACACACTGGCCCTCTTTCTGTATCGCCTTCATTCTCGAAATCATTGGCTGCAATTCATCTGTAAAGAGTCAATATTATGTTGTGTGTGTTTCTTTTTCTTGTGTGCAATCTTTTCGAATTCCCTCTGGTTAACTGACTCATTTCATTATGCACTTTTTGCACAACTGCAACATTCGCTTACATTCAAGAAATCATTTAATTCTTTCCAAACCGAGAGCAAATACATATACGATACATACGGGTGATTGTATAATCCAATGTGAGCATCGGGTAACATATGCGTTTCGTACACATATGCTGCTCATTTTGTTTTCCTCTGTGTGTTTTTTGTGTTTGCAGTTCACTACTCATCATACATGGGTCATCTGATTGCAGATATTATGGTGTATATTCATGAGAGAATTTTGAATCACGCACATCATACGTATATATATTTTCAATGGGTACTCACTATGCTCTCATCTCGATTATCGTTTGATATTTACCTTTATTATTGGCCATAGCAAGACGCCTCCTACGTTCTTTTTGTTCTCTCTCTCTCTCTCTCTCTCTCTCTCTCTCTCTCTCTCTCTCTCTTTCTCTCTCTTTCTCTCTTGCTTGTCCGATCTGTAGCTGTGTCACACAGAGACGACGACGATGTTGATGGCAACGACGACGCGGCGACAATGAGAGAGCGAGAGTCGGTGCGTTTTACGATGGTAAATCCAATCAAAATTTTCATTTGGTACGGTACGCGTAAAATGCGGCATTTTTTCTCTTCGTTTTTGTTTTGTTTTGATGGCGAGAGAACAAAAAAGAACATGTGCCAAGGCATAGAAGATGTGAACAACCGAAAAGTCATAAATTCGACACAACAGCCTCTTCATACCGTTGCGTTGCGGTTTGTTTTGCTTTTATTTGCGTTCATAATCATTTCGATATCTTTCGTTGTCGTGCTCCTCTCTCTCTCTCTCTCTCTCTCTCTCTCTCTCTCTCTCTCTTTCATCCCGAACTAAAAGAACCAAAAAAAAAAAAAACAATCAACATTTAACCCGGTGGAAACATACGGACGCGCGTAATCGTTAACTTAAACATTTATTATTATCATCGTTTCATAAGACCCACGCAAAACCAGTTTCATGGTCGAGCTTGATGGTTTTCTGAATGCAATTTTGTGTCTGTGTGTGTGTAAAAAGTTTTTTTTTTTTTGGTTTTGTTTCATCTTATTTTCACTTTACAAGCAAACGGCACGAATGAACGAAAAGGAAATATCATAGGTACGAAAACGTATACAATTTTCTAACATCAGCATGTATGAAATTCATTTGTATGGCATAACACACAAATTTTCTACCATAAATCCGAAGCCAGCTCGAATGCTTGAGCAAAAGAGCACCACACACCAAAACCGCAATTTAAATCGATAATCCACTGCAGAGCGAAAAAAAAAACGCAGTCAATCAGCATAACCGATCGTATAATGAATAGCAAAATAAAGTACCAAAATGCAATAGCTATGAACATGACAATAAGCCATGGCGAAGTCGAAGTTGATCTTGCTCGTTGCTCCACCGAAACACAATGATTACGAACGATGGGACGTGTGTACTGCAGCAGAGAAGCGTGTGTGTGCGCACACGCCCGCGCGCTCCTGCGAATCCAAAACAGAGCACAAGATAATACAAAAATAACAATAAAAACGATAAATAAGCTTAGCTGAGTCAAACACACACACACACATGCACGGATGATGTGCAAGGAACGGGAATCAAAAACGCAAAAAGAAATTGAACCAAGAAATAAATGAAATTTTTTTAACCGAAAACGATGAAAACGAGAATGAAATGGAGATGCACAGAGGTAGAGAGAGAGAGAGGGAAGAAGGAGAAAGAGAGAAAATTGACTGTTTTTGCTGCTGCCATTGATGTTAGCGTATTCCATAGCATGATTACCTCATCTCGTGCACTAGTCAGGCGACTAGAATCAAGAATCTCACATGCACGCAAACAGAGATGTGCACCGTGAAAACGCAACAACAACAAGAACGAGAACGTTGAATTTGAAATTCATTTCGATACAAACGAGAAAAAAAAACACATCCCATTATCTGTTCGGGAACGATTCTTGACATCGAGCTAATTTTTCGATGAAAGTGTACACGACATATCATTTCCAATGTGAATCGAAAGGAAGATCCAATGAAAGCAAAGATATTTTAAATCACAACAACATTTTGACGCAAACAAAGTTCAACTCCTTATTGATGGCCATGAATATCAGGTTCAGCACACAGAAGCAGTTTGAAAAAATCGTTCGATGCCATCGAATCGCTGGATCAATTCCCGAAATTGCGACACAATCATTCATTTAAATGATGAATATTCATTTATACTTAATTTTTGTTGATCTTTGACATTTTTCTCTCTTTCTCTCTCCATAAGTGAATACAAGTTCATGTCTGGGCTGAATGAACGAAATTATGTCGCCCTTGAATATAGACAAACGGAGGATAGAAGCGTTCTTAAGTAAAGTTACATTCAAAAATATAAGATGATAGACTCGAAATTAATTTGGCGAATTAGATTTCCATTTGTAACCATAGGCAAAGCAAAGTAAACGAATGAACTCTTTATTGGGAAAATCAAATAATGCGAACATTTCGCACATTACCTGATTTCATTCACACGAATGCTCAGTACCGTGTGTCCGTGCTTCGAAAACGAAACTGAGCGAGCTTCTTTTGTCTTTTTTTTTTATCATTCCATCAATTGAAATACGATTTTCTAGAAGCGATTCTTTTCATGATTAAATAGACACATTTTATCAGAGTGAAAATATGATTGAACACGCATAACATTTGTTGAAAAAAATGGTGGTCAATATTAGTTTCTGCAGTATTTATTTTTTCGAAAATTTCGGCTGAAATATTGAAATATTGGAAATTCTTTTAAACTGAGAAACCACTGACCACCTCCAAAAGTATACGAAGTCAGAAGATATTTTTGCAAACAATCGTGTCGACAATATTCTATCGAACTGTAGAAATGGATCAAAATGAAAAAATGAAATTCATGATGCCAACGATAAAAATGGCTTGAAAATATAATCGAAGTGAATCATTTGGACACCAAATATTCATCGCTTGGACGCGAATAAAAATATACACACCAAAGCATAGTGAAGCACGCGTTTGAAAAAGCAAAAGAATATGACACCACTGTTGTTTACAAATTAAATATACAAAATCGAATAACAGTTGAGTTGCTAGGCCTTGTGTTGTATACACGCATCGGGACATTGATTATAAGCCGTTGTAATTTTGCAGTCATTTGCAAAAAAAAAAGTTATCTCGACAAAGTCACATAAAATCGGAGCGAAATATATTTTAGACAGAATCCTTTTTCAGTATGCTCGATATCGACAAGACGAATAGCACATTTGCTATCGCAATGACTTTGACTCGGTCGGATTGAAGCAGTGGCAATGGTGTTCCAATAGCACAAAAGGCATTTATTGTTTGTCCAAGCCGCATCATTTCATGAACTCTTCGGAAATTCAAACAAAAACGTGTTGACTAAGCAAATAACACTTCATCGCATCGACAATCAAACAATCGAATATTTTACATTTGTGCGCTGTGAATCTCTTTCACTTTCTTTTCTTGTTCTTCAAGCAAGTGCGAAACGAACTCCAACGATATCAAGGATTCAAGCAAGCAAGTGCAACACTTGTAGTCAGCTCTGCTCATCGACCATCTGTTAAAAAATTTATTTCGGATATTGAATGTGCTAAAGTCAGATACATACCTTCCTCCATTGGTATTGGATTCATGGTTTTGTCGCCAGCTCGTCGTCCAAAGCAATTTAATACCATTTTCTCTCTCACACCATTTATATTCGCCCGAATTGTAAATATTCGACACATATTTTACACTATTACAGATAAATCACTGATACGTGCATTCCTTGTGCGCATCGCATCGCATCGCCGAAAAATGGGCGAATAAAAAAAAAACACATGCACACACACAAATAGTTCTCCATTAAATGGACTGTACAGAAAATATACGAATGAAAATGAATTTTCTAGCGTGTTCACTACCCAACCATCGCAAAATGGAATAATTGAAAATGTTCACAATTATTCGATAGTGTGTTTGGTTTTCGGGTGAAAATTCAATGAAAGAAAGATGAAGAGGTTCCAGCGGGAGAGAGTCACTGTGAGTCTATGTGCAAAATGCAAGGCCGCAACGAGCGGGCGGCAAACAAAATGAAAGCAAAAGCATGCTTTGAAGACATATATTAACAATGTCTAATGCAGAGACAATGCAGGAATGTGCACAAGCGGACAAATACAAAGTGCCGCAACAAAATGACAACAAAATGAGAGAGAGAGAAAGAGAGAGAGAGAGCGAGAGAGAGCGAGAGAGAGCGAGAGAGAGCGAGAGAGAGCGAGAGAGCGAGCGGGAAAAAGTGCAATACTTCAGAGAATATGTTCCTTCAAACGATAAAGAGAAATGGGTTCGAGATAAATAGAGAAACGAATGACGGAGGTCGATAAAAGCAAAAACAGAGCGAGAGCAAGACAGAGACAGAGAAAAATTGGAGCTACGCTGCAAAAGAATTGGCAATGCTTATGTTTGTTTTGTCCACGTTTCCTTGTCTTGAAGCTACCATAAATTAGAGGAAAAATTTCTGAAAGGGTTGCAAACGATTCGAAGTGAAGCCAAACGATCGATCACATGAAATGAATCGCTTTGATAGGCACATACAAAATGCAACGACAAAACTTTCAGTCGATTCGATTTTATACTTGTTCTTTGCCAAGCCAAAGAACCATCAGGGCCCAGTGAAGAAAAAAAAAAAAACAAATTATAAAAAAACTTGACACGATCCAAATTTTTTTTTTTTCCACAGCCGCTAGTATTCGTTGCCTTTTCTGTTCTACCCCAACCAGAGCGGAGAAAAAAAAATTATATTTATTCCCCGACAAGTCTCGTCTGTTTCATTTTCATTATTCTCGCGCTGCTCTGAAACAATTGTAGGACTTGATTTTATAGCGGTTTCGTTCGCCAGACAGATTTTTTTTCTCTTATTTCTTTATTGTTACTGTTGTTGTCTTTTACTCGTCAAACGGAAACAACGACCATACACATTAACTATGCAAAATGAGTATCATCAGTTCCGCGAAATACACATACACTGCCATATAGAATTCGATACAAAGAAGAAAAAAAACTATGCACGACAACGCTTCATGTTCTCAAGTGATTTACATAATGTTCTAATGTCGAAATGATTTGTATGTGTGCAGCGAAAAGAAATCCACACTCGATACCAGAATGGCAGGCAGCGACGGCAAACGAGAAAAGAGGTCGAGTGCGAGAGGAAGAAAGAGAACTCACAATCGAGAAATATTTATTGTTATCATTAAATATGTTAATTATTGTGATTTGAGAATGTAACGAGCATAATCTCTGCACGAAATGTGCATCTGAGTTGTGAATGTGTGTGTATGCGTTGGGGGATTTTCTGGCGTAGTTACAGTTAAATCGCGATGCTTTGTCACGCCAAATGCTTGCCTCTGTGAAGCAGTGACGTAAAATACATTCTTCTTTTCTAGTGCATACCATAAACTCATAAAAATGACAAGACATCGAACACTTTCCCCTATTGCACATAAAACATGGATCCCTCATGGAAAAAAGTAGTTAAAGTTTGGTGATCTTTGATTTTCAAAGGAACACAAAATGCTTTTGTATTGCATTTATTGGGTATTCATATTCATACATCCATTCGTTTGTTCTTTCAGTATACGATGAGTTGAAATAGTTTATTCAGTTTAATTCGCCTCAAACGACATAATTTCGTGTAGAAAATTCCGTGTGGAATAAACCACCAAATGTATGTAAATTGTTGCATAGGGGTAGCGAAGCCATTGAATATTTGCATGTCGTTTTGCATTTTTATAGCCTTAAGCTACTGCATAAACATTGTACTTTGTAGTTACACTAGTTGCAATCGGCCAATATGCAGACGAAAACCCATCAATATTCATAAGAATTCAATTAAATTTGATTTAATAAATTATGAGTTTGCACACAATGTTTGCTGGTGGTGGTGAGAGATGGTGACAAAATGGTCAGAGCTGCATTATAAATGCAAAATTTACTGCTAAAATGCATCGATTGTTTCATTTATGCTAAAATGCAAATAACAAATATCAGTTCAGCTGAAAAGCTGACTGCGAATCAGAAAGATCCGAATGTTTGAGCTGAGCTCTGTGGAGTTTACAAAGCACAGGACCTGACAAGTGAATCTGAATGTCTTCATTGATGTAAAAAGTGGAAAACAGAAATCCCGAGCATAGCAACAGAGCATCACATCCACAGAAAGAATGAGACAAAAAAAATAACGTGGCAATGATGGGTAAAAAGAAAACTAAAAGCGAAATTAAACAGAATGAATTTTACTCCAAATTTAATTACGCAGCACAAGTTGAAGCATGAAAGTGAGAGAGATTGGATACGCATTCCCGCTTTGGTTCCCTTTTGTTTGAGGAGAATTAACGAGAGAGCGAGAGAGCGAGAGAGGGAGAATCAGAATGGCGAAAAATGTATGCAAAAATTCGAATAAGCAAAGCAAATATGCAGAAATGAATGTTTATGTAAATGATTATTGCATGTATGCGTGTTGGTTGGTGTATGAGTGTGTACGGAGTGCGTGTGAGCAACAAAGAGTCAAGGTTTATATGCCAAACAAAAATTTCTTGCTTCAACGAGCTGCTTTTGGCGTGAAAAGTTTGCACAACGCACTCTTCCATCGACATGTGTTTTATTTTCATTCTCATTCTGTTCTGTGCTATTGTGCTTGGTGTTATTTTTTTTTTTACTCCCGTTGGTGTGTTATCAAGTCGTTTAATTGCTATTTTCCCATCCCCGCGGAAAATGAATGAGAATGAAACCGATGCCATGGTGTTGCTGCTGCTGTTGTTGTTGTTGTGGTTTTGCCATCACGAAAACGTGTTCGAACCAACGAACAAACGAAAACGATGAAACAGTTGAAAGTAGAGAAAAAACAACACCAAATCTGCCGTTGGGCACTTGCTACAGTTTTCTGTTGTGTTCAATACACTTCGGTACGCTGTGTGGTTTTGGTTCCACGCTGAGACAATTATTATTTATGATTACTAACCGAAAATGCTTATCAATCGCCATTTTATTATCCTGTTGAAGGAAAGGAAAAAAATGCAACAACGCCGAGTACATAGTGTACGTACGTAAAGCAATCAAGACACTGTTTGAGATTCGTATTTGAATGGGCGCCCGGAAGAAAAGTCACATTCGCCGTTGAACGCCTTCGTCTTCGGTTTTGCATACACATTTTAATTTGAGTGTAAGCTACAATTTCGATCCCATGCCATTCACATTCACATTCAGGGGTTCTAATGGGTTGCGCTAATTTTCAGTTTCAAGTGTTAAAGCATTTAATTCCCGGATATGGAGCATAATTCAGTGTGTGTGTGTGTGTGTGTGTGTGTGTGTGTGTGTGCAGCGCTTCAACATCGAACGGGCATGTTGCCTCAAATTTTCACATCGATACAATTCAGCGTCGAGCGCGAGAGTGTAATAACGAGAGCAATTGGGAGTAGAATGGGAGCGCGGAGAGCAAGAGCAAGAGATTAAATTTACCTGCCAAATGTTGACAATGGATGGAATAGAAGACCAAAATGTTGCTCATTCGCAAATTGGTGTTTGCTCTTTCTCTCGTTCTCTTTCTATGCAGTAATTGTTCACAAACTTTACTCGGGTTTCAGGTGCTGAACCCACTTTCGTTAATGAAAATGAAAATCCATAAATATGTTAATGTTTTAAAAGTTTTCACCATGCTGGATTATATTATACGTAAATATTTTTTGAAGATGCGAGGCAAATTGTGAACGCACGCGTATACAAATGAGCGAATAAAAGTGAAAGTGCTGTGTTGCTGTTGAAAATCTGTTTCGATGCGATCAAAATTGAATCGTTTTTGGAAACTTCGAGAAATCTATATGCGGAGAAGGATGAAAATTGCTGGTTGCTTACGCGGATGAGGTTTACATTTGAAAATGAATTGTATCGCTGAACACTGAACACAAAGCTTTTGACTTTGGCAGGGAGGAAAAAAAGAATTATAAGCAAACAAAAAGAAGCTGTACATGGTTCAATGCCAAGCCAAGTATGTCCCTGGGTATTTATAATAGTCGATACGTTCTCACGTTGGTCCGAGCAACAACAACAACAAAAGCCAAACAAAGCGAATTATTTGCGAATGCATTATTTTCGTTACAAATTGAGGTATTTTGTGGAAATCAATAAGAAGGAAGCACAACAGCACACATGCACATGCACTCAAACACAGACAAAGTATCAGCCGTGCAAAACAATAGTCATGATACCGAGAGATTTTACTTCTTTTCCAGTATTTAGCTTCGGGTGATGTTTTGATTGCCATTAGTGAAACATATGAAAATTGCTTAAATGAGCAATTGCGATAAGCGAAATACAGAGCACAGATATCGCGATGCACCGTACACCCAACAACGAACCTACACACGAAAAAATAGACATGAAATCGCAAAGAAAAAAAAAACGAAAAAAGGAAAAGATGAACAGGAATAAAAATAAAAACGCCAATCGGTTTGATAAAAACGCCAATTTGCACAGAGCAATCGAGTGGATGCAGAGAGTGTGTGTGTGTATAATATTTGTTGTTTCGCGCAAAATGCGTTTTCGGGGTATCACGCTTTTCTGCGTATCGACAGGCCTCACAGTATGTCTGTATGATTTTCGACTCGGTTCGAATTGGCGCTATTCACAAAATGAATAACACCAGAAAGAGAGCGAGATAGAGAGAGAGAGAGAGAGAGAGAGAGAGAGAGAGAGAGAGTGGGACCAGAATGTAATGCCCACTGCGATGCGCATTCTGTGTTGTTTATGCACAAACTACGGCTTCTTTTTCCATCCGTGTGTATTTTTTTCCCTTCTTTATTTGTATTTAATATGAAGAAGACGAACGAAAATAAAGAAAAAAACATTTCTTATCAAAAATCATCGAGTCAGACACACGATTTTTCATCTGGATGCAAAGCATGCACCATTCTCATGTATCGATAACGGCAAAAAACGGCACTAAAGTGCTACTGCCCACAACATTTTGAGAACAAACAAACAGACAAAAATCGCCGAATGCAGACAAGCCAAGGAAATTCACATCATTTCTCCATTCGGATGCGGTAAAATGAAGCGACAAAACGCTACTTCAAATGAAATGAGCTACTTCAAACACACACACACACACACACGTATATGTGTGGAACAAACAGAGAAGAAGAAGAAAAAAAATACAGGATTAATGCCATTGCGTGCATCATTTGATAGTGTAATTTGGATTTATTTTTCTCCATTTTTTCTCTCGTCTTTCGTCTTCTCTGCTTTTCATCGTTTTCATTTCGATACGGAATATTATAACGCATAAACACTTTTATATGCGAAACAAGAACACGTTAAATCGCATCTCAAAAGCGATCCGCGTGAAACTTTACACCGTGCGACATTGTCTGCACAATTTGAAAGCAACGACAGAAGTCCATAGAATTGATGTAATGATAATAAATTCAAGCAACAAAAACGACGACTACGATGAAACAACCATGCCAAAACTACGTTGCAATGTATTTCGGACTCGGTACGCTGATGATTCAGATAGTACTCCATCTCTCCTTTCAAGATATGCTTCGTTTGGTTCTGGAAGAGAGCGAGCGAAAGAGAACGCTTGTCCATTCAAGCAGCAGTCATTTTATGGTCACTTAATCGTTTGTCTTCTTTTGTTTATGCACTCGGCTACTTGGCAATTTATTGAGTATGCTTGAGAGCATGGATTTAAGCAACTGTCCAAATGTCATTGAGATTTCGTAATGAACAACACCGAATTTTCGAATTCGTAGATTCAACTTGATGCTGGTCTTTTCGGTTTCCGGTAAAGTTCGTTCATTTTGGCCAACCGGCAAGTGGTCGACTTTTGGGGCGTTATTGACCAAACTTCCGAAACAGCTCTAACAATTGAATGCAAGAAGGAATGCTTTGAAGTGGCACAGCTCACCATCGACTTAAGTGTATTCAAATCAGTTTTGACGACTTAACAACTTTGAACACTTCGAATTGTTCAGTGAATCAACGCTGGATGGATGCGAAGGCAAGGTTCAAAGTTAGAACCGGAGGATTTTCCAAAATGAAACGGTGCGCTTTTGGAAATCTCATTACTAAGCATCAAATCCAAATCAATGGATTGCTGCTTTTAAACGGCATGAAATACCTCTTTTTGTCACCCATCTACCTTCTTCCCAGTAAACAATGGGGAATTTAATACAAATTTGTTGCAATCCACGAATTTCAAGAACATTTGTCTATTCGATCAAATAGTTAATAACAGTGTGTTATTGGTGCAAAATATTTTGAATTGACAATTCAACCTTTGCTTTCATATGGGATAAATGGGAAGAAATGAATGTTTCATGCATACTGAAAAAATAAATAGACTCGTATTTCGACTCGTCATTTGCTAAGCCAATAAGTAAATAAAAGTCCTAAGCATTCGTCTCGATTCGCAACTAATTTGATATGGGTAATAGTGCCGTATCGTATGCTTACGAGTACATATTAAATGTATTCATTTTGACATGATCATCAGTTTAAAGTAAAGAAAAATGTCAATGGTACATCGAAATCGAATACCGTTACCAATGGCCAAATTAGAAGATTCTCTTCGGTTTCATTCTTGAAAACCGTATTGTCAATGGGATTGGCCGGTGATTATTTGTGTTGTCTTGTCACATTTTGCAATACGGTAGTACAATGCAATGCGATAGTCATTCCCACAATCGTCGCGTTTTTGTTTCGCTCTGCGGCAACATTGAATGGGATTGAGTGGTGTATCGTGTGTGCATTTCGAGTTTGCTTTTTTTTTCTCCTACAGCAAAGCGAAACGATGACGATGAACTTGATAGTGGCTAAAGGCAATGAAAAACGTAAATGAACGCGAATAAAGATACACCGAATTCCAAGCATTTAAATGAAAAATCGATAAAAACGCATGTCTTTTCATGTATTTGTCGTCGTCGTCGTCGTCGTCATTTTTGTCGTTTTTGTCGTGAATTCACAAATGAATAATATTTGAATGGATTTTGTGTTTTTTTTTTCTTTCAATGTGTACCAAAACTTGCGATAATGAACAGGCAACCAACTAAAAGATGTTGAACACAAGCCGCGGTCAAATTTGAGTAGCATTAAAGTTTCAAGAAAAAAAAAAATCGTGTGTGTGTGTGTGTGTATTCAAAAAAGAAGCTGCAAAGCAAAATGTAATAAAAATTGTAAATTTTTCATTGGGTCGCACGTTTCGAGCGAGAGGGACGTAGACAGAGGGAGAAAGAGAGAGAGAGAGAGAGAGAGAGAAATGCACTGAACCGAAATTTATTTAGCCACTCAATCACGAATGTCTCTCGATCGATATGCAGCAAAGATAACATTTAAATATTACACAAAAAAGTGATAAATTTCCCGATCGCGGTAAATAAGAAGAGGGGGCAGCAGCAGCAGCCAAACCAGTAAGCGAACGTTCGGCGTTTTATTATGATTCACGTACTTAATAGCGACAAATCCGCAAAAGATTAAACATTCTTTGAGCGCGGGACGAAAAACGAGAACCAGAAGAAATGTTCGCTGAGGCGAAAGAAAGAGCAAGCAGATCGAGCAGCTACACGGCAGAAAAAAACAGATTCAAGTCTACGTGCTTTTATTGCTCATTTCGACAGATTGAAAATAAACGGTTTGTGTGCAAGAACGTCGAACATTCAATGCCAATGTCATTTCGTAGAAGTTTTTTTCTCTCCTTAGTTCTTCTTCTTCTTCGATGTGTCTTTTTCCTGTTGTTTGTCTTGGCTGGCAGTTGCTGGATGCGCAGACCGAATGTGTTTTGTTTGTAATGCCATTCTCAGGCCATTTCTTTAACATTTTTACGGCTAAATTTCCTTCAAGCGTAAACGATTAAAACGACGACAGTCATTAAATGCGCCATGCACTCGTACGCGCTTAATGCACTTAATGGTTCACTTTTATTTGATGCCAATTTCGCATCTAGCCACCACGAATAGTACAATCCATTGTTGATGTTACTTTTTTTTCGTCTTTCTTTCGTTCGATCGCCACGTCTTTTGTTTTCCTTTCCTCGCCATTTGTGTTATTTATTTGCTCGAAATGTGTTCCCGTTAAAAATAATGTGAAACGAAACAAATTGGAATGTGTTTTAAATTACAAAATTATATAAATATATCGATACTTAATGAAGGAATTGATACCCTTCGAAGAGTAGTCTGCACCTTTTTCCCACTTCAGTTGTTTGGTTGGTGTTTTTTTTTTTGCTTCTCACTTTCTTCCTTTCCTTCATTTCCATTTAATATCTTTGTGCAGCAGTGCATTCGATCTTTTTTGCAAGCGATGTGTTCATTGCTCGTGCTTGCTCTTTCAGTCTCTCTTTCGATGGCTGGCTGGCGCTACTGAATGAATTTCTGTTTCATGAAACCGCATATTATACCGATTTTTTTTTTTCAGTATAAAGTTTATTGCCTGCAACATTTTTTTTTCATTCTTTCTTCGTTCCCCCACTGTCACAGTCCGTGTTTACTTGACAGATTTCGATTATTACCAAACGATCTTTGTCACTCGAATGTCAAATCAACCAAAATACATTAATAATCGACCTCAGTCACAATTGTTTTTTTTTTCCCTTCGTCTACTTCGACTTCTTCTTGGGTTCGATTATAAAAAAGAAAGAAATTCGTTGGGGATCCATCTTTTTTTTCTTCACCAAAAAATCCCTAGCTACGCTATGCTATCGCATTAGGGATATGTGTTATGGAATCCGCGCGCAAATACACATAAAAAAAGCCAATTCCTTTTGAATTCACATTTTAAAGGTATTCAGAGCGAAGAGAGTGAACGCTGAGAGAAAATGTGTGCAGCGAAAGTTCTGTTGTCGCCCGAAATGAATTGTGGCGAATCGAGGAGTGTTCAAATTAAATGAACTGAGACAAAAGAAACTGAACCAAACGCACATAAATTAAAGAACTCATCGAGTGAGAGAAAGAGAGAGAAAGAAAAAAACAGCAACCGAAATGTAATAACGCGACGAGAAAGAATGAGAGCAACGAGAAAAAAAATGAAACGACACTGAACAAACAGAAAATCCATTGAAGGAAGCGAAAGAAAACACACACACAGTCGAAATGAGAAATTGTTCGAAATCGAGTGTTCGTATTTGCTTTGTGAACTGAATAGAATCGTATATGCGCGTCAAGGGGAGTGCATCACAATTAATACAATGTTTCTATTTGAACTTTGCATTTAATGGAATCGAAATTGAATGGCTTTGAAGTGAGGGCGTGATTTTGGCGACTTATTCAATAGCTAGTGAAAATGCCAGCGATTTAAATGTATACCATTTTTATAGGTTTATTTTGCATTTACCATAGAAATGGAAGGAATCTGTGAAAAAAAAAATCCACAAAATACCTATGTTTGCTTTAATTTGCATTTTCGGAAATTTTTCAAATTTTTTCAAATAATTTGAATTCTTTAGAATTTGTTGAATTCTTGGAATTTTCGTATCAAATTGATGAAATTAAACGCCATGAAATTAAAATGATTTTTCTCTCTCTTTTTCAGGTAAGTTTCACTCTTGCTAACTTGGACAACTGCTCGATTGATTTCCGTATGGTGAGTAATATACAAAACGGTGCTATGAATTTTGTTCTGAAGCAAAAACGAAATTACTCAATCAAGACGTTGATATCTTAGGCACAATACCGTTTTATTCGTACATTGTCGATCCAAGTGTTTGCTTTGTTCACTTTTGAACAGAAAAAAAAATAACAAATCCAAAGACCAAGAGAGAAAAATAGTTGAAATACATTGCTATGGGGTCGAGATCAACGTGAAAACTGAAATGCTTGGAAGTAGTGGAGCACATAATTATAAAGTGTTTTTGCTGTGGCAACGTGTGGTCATAGGCATTTCATTTATTTTCATTTGAAGAATAAGAAGACGGCGGAGAATAAAAAACCAATCGCTATGAAACGCATGTACACAACAGCCCAAAACTCCGAAAATAAATGAAACGAAATAATAAAAAGGAATTCATTTAGTTTGAAAGGTCGATTCATTCTTTTGTATTCGAAGGTATTGTATTGCACACCACGACGCACAAAACCACACCTTATTCCTTTTTTTTACATTAGTTGGCACACGTTGTCATCAAGCATCGTTGCCAACCCGTGAGTTTGATTCATTTTCGTATATACATATGTATACAATTCACGTGTCTAAAACATTTACCGAACAAATAAATTGAAAGAGAGAGAGAGAGAGAGAGAAAATTCTTCGAAATACGAAGAAATCGAGCAAGTTACCACTCGAATACAACAAATGGTTTGAGAAAAAGTGTGAAAAAGGGTATTGAATGTGTCAAGACGGGTTTTATTTTTCTTCATCGATACATGGACTTTTGAAATTTGGTTCACTGTAACAATCATCATCAGAATATTGAAATCGGCGATGTTATCAGAAGGTCCAATTCTAAAGTAGCACATTTATCTATATGTTCAATTTCTTTTGCGCTGCATTCGTGTGGCTATTCCATGTGAAGTCATTGCTATTTATTAGGTAAGCCGTTTACACAGTCTCACACATCGGACACATTTTTCTCTCTTTTCTTCTATTTCTCTTGAAATCCCTTTATGTTAAACCTTTAACCGCTCGGAACGCTAGAATTTCTCTTTCGGTGTTCGAACGCGCATTGTGAACGAGGCATGCGAACGGTGGTCTTTTGTTGCATCTCCACACGACACATTATTATTTAAATGAAGCGCTAGTCTGACGGTGTTGCACCGCACACGTAAATATTGCGTACTCCATCTCGAAACAAATTTGTTCTCGTGTTTGAGATAAAAAGCAAAACCATTTATGACATAGCATACACACAAAAACACACACACACACACCGACTCCATGGGATCAAAACTCTTCATCGAAAGAAATTGTGTGCGTGCATGATTATAGGGACAGTGATTTGATGGAAAGAAGAGAAGAGAAGAGATGTGAACAACATGTAAAACACGTATGAAATGAAGAGTGTGTAAATGCCACCAAAAGGGTCAAATTAAGTTCGAGGCTTTCACGAAACAAATATTAATTTTAAGAATAAACAACCGCAGCAGCAGCACCTTTTGATGATGGAGAAAAAATGGTAAATAGCAAATAAGTAATTTTGAGCTGCATTCAAGCGTTTTTTTTTTTTATTTTTTCGTCTTTTATTTTTATTCATTTGGTAGATTTGTTTCGCACGTCGCACATATTTCACCAATAAAAAAACGCCCGAGAAAAGGGTCAAATATTATGTGTGGTTGTTGGCATTCCAATGATGATGATGACGACGACGATGGACGCAAATGCGATAGACCACTGCTGCCGCTGCTTCTCTCATTTACCCCAAAAATCGATAAAGTCACTCTTGACCAGCTGTTGAACAGCTGAGACCGCGCAGTTAGGCAGAAAATTTGCGTGCGTGCACCAATATTCAAGCATTGAATTTAAGCATCAAGTCTATAAATCACATTAGAAAGCCCATTTTTAAATATTGTCCAGCATTTGGGGAGATTTTTTTTGTTTTGTTTGGTTTCATTTCCCAAACAAATCGAATGTTGAATGGCTACGTCAAGAACGGGAAACGAGCGTGCAGTGGCGACGGCAAAAAGGTTTCTCACAATAAATAACACCATAAAGTCAACCGAATTGATTGCTCTGTCTTAAAATGATTTTATGCTTTTCAACTGTTTGTTTTGCTCTCCGAAAAAAAGAGAAGACGGAAAAAAGTAGCGTCATTTCAGTCGGTCAAAATGGGTTGCGCTGTCGCTTTCGCGGAAATAGAGAACGTCCCATAAAATATATTATCAATATATCACGGCAAACCGACCGAATATGAGTCCACAGTCCATTCCGGGAGTGGGGTATTTTACCATTTGGCATAAATGTTAGCAGCATTCTTCGAATATATCGAAATGTCGAAAATCGAAACTTGTAGCACCAAAAATATTTGTTTCAATTCATTATCCAAAAAGGACACACGAGAAACACGAGGCGAAAAACACGAAATATTTATATGTTATGTATCAATGGATATGTGTGACGGAAAACGAAAAAGAGAGAATATAGTTTTTTTTTCTCCATTTGGCCAACAAACACACACACACACACACACACACAGAGATGCAGGATTTGTGTAGTGCTTCGTTAGTTCGATTCATTTATTTGAAATGAAATGAACTATAAAATCTGGGTGAATGTAATAATATGCAGATGGTTTTCGTTTTTATTTATTTGCCATCGTCCGAAGCACATATCTCGCCCAAAATCGTTTATGCAATACTTTGCATGCATAGAATATGGTCGAGACACAAACATACAGAGAGAGAGAGAGAGAGAGAGAGAGAGATGGGGGAAGTGGAGACGGAAGAGCGGGGGAGCCATTGGACCAACGCAACCAATGTCATGTGCTGAACCGTCAGGGCGGTTATGCATATTTTCACTAATAATGTTTATAAATCTAAAATGCTACACACACTTATTTACACAACATACAATAGAAGCAAAAATCGACATATCGACATCAAAAGAGAGTGAGAGAGGAAGAGGGACAGGGACAGGGTGAGAGAGAGAGAGAGAGAGCGGGAAAAAAGGAGACCTCAACCTAATGCAATATCTATCGCTGTTTCCATCGTGCCCGTACATGGCATTCAATATAAATCCTCATTTTTCTGCTCCAACCAAGAGAGTGGTTGTATAAGTAGCAGTCGGCAGAGTTCACTCGATGGCGCATAGCGCACTCCGTTTTCATCTTCAATAAATTCACCATGTGTGCACCAACGACCAACGATACACACCCAATAATATGGATTTTTATTTTATGACATACGACGAAATAAAAGAAGCCTTTTGCCGAATCGATGGAAACGAGCACAACTCATCTTTTCGTTCGTTGGTTGTCTTAAATATGAACGCTCCTCATTGAAGAATAGCACAGCAAACAAAATTCAACCTATACCATTTTTGCCATAAGCATATTTGGCATCGCCACATATTTTTGTGTGTGTGTGTATGTGTGTGTGTGTTTGTCGAGAAATGCACAAGCCTAAACATGGTTGAAAACATTATGATATTAAGAAGTCAAAACATCATTTTCGATTGGATTTTCCATCGACTCACACCTCTTCAAATCCGTTCACGCTCTTCTGTGCCACCCACTGTGCATTTTGTCTACGATCTTTTTGCCTACTTTCTTGCATACTTTATTTAAAAACATGAAACTTTGCATAAATTATTCCTCCGAAAAGTGGATCCCTTAGAAAAGGGCAAGTGTTTTTTTTTTTTCTTCTACTTTCGATGCCACTCTTTCAATATTTTACTTATATCATTGATTTTTGTTGTATAAATCGAAGCCTTTGTCGAACCGAACATACCAGCATCTCCCTTTTTTGCCTTCTTATGTACATTTTTTTTCGGTTCGAATACATTTTTTTTTACATAAAATGTATTAAATTGCAATTTGCTATTGTTTCTCTCTTTTCATTAAATTTTTCCCTCCATTGTCTTTACTTATTGGTGGACCAGGATGAATTTTCGTCTTGACTGATTGAAGCAGACTTTTAGCATTCTCATACACAAACAGCGACAAAGTCTAAACGGAGCCGCCGAATAAATAATATTAATAACATAAAACGATGTGATGGATGATGGGAACTTCAGGCGGGTTAAACCATGGAAGATTGTAAAGGACTTTTCTTTTCGTACAACATGATTTTCAATGGTTACTAAGTATTTTCTTCCCTCTTTTTCACATTCGAATGGGCCAATAGCCATTTCAAAGCAACTGTTCGACGCATCTATTAATTGATTGATTCAAAAGAGTCACTTTTTAAGTGGCTAATAATCGATTCGATAGTATATTTTCCTCTTCTTTGTAAGAACAATTTTTGTAATTACGTTCCAATATATTCACGTCCATACCAAATGCAAGAGCCTTAATTCAGGCGTTTCTGCTATGAAAAGTTTCCTTTTCACATGGAAGTTTCCGGAAAATACAGGAAGCGTTCGATTATAGTGATATATTTTTTAATCATACGGACAAATTTCTATATTTGCTAATGTATGGTAATTTTAGCATGAAAAAGCCTTCATAAACAAAGCAACCATAGAACGAAACATTTCCCTACGCTAAAATACTCGACAACAATTTTGTTTGGAAAATGAATTGTGGTCTGGCAATTTACGGCAAACGAAATACGGTTCGGACACAAAAATCGATTCGAAATTCAAAAGAAGCAATTCATTAGAAAGTGTTCAAGTCGGTTAGAAAGAATGGAGCGTTGAAAATTAATCGACTTCGGTCACACACCCCACACACACACACACACACCGAGTGAAATCGAAAGTCGAAAATAAAAACTATTTCCAATTAAGGACGTCGTATGTTTGAAGGAGAAAAAGAATAAAAGGAGGAAGACATAACCACACTATGATTACGAATTTTCTTTGGCGTTGCAAAATGGTTGGCAATATGCCATTTAATCACCATAATCGAAAATTGATTCTCCTTATAAATTATAAGTTGAAAAAAAAAAATTGAGGGCAATTTATAACTGAAGTGTCAGCATGAGTGCCATCCATGTTTTCAGTATATAGTGAATGTGTGGTGTGGGAAGCAACTCATTGTAATTTCCCACTGAAAAACCTCTGCATTGCAAGCACATTAATCGGAAGAAGGTGCAATCAATCAGAGTTCAAATGCCATTATTGTCATTGAAATAAGGACATTGAATAGTTGAATGGAAATTACAAGTTCCATCTATTTGCATTTGTGCGCTACATTCGACGGCCACCGTGTCGAAATTGTTCGAATATGCCATTCCGTTTAGCTGATTAAAAGTCAAAAAGTGGATGGTGTTCGCTATATATATTAAAAGTAGCTGATCGTGGAACGAATATACACATCACGCAAATTCGTTTGTGATTTTAATGATTGTGTGTTTAAATGGGGTATGTCGTATCGCACGGTCAACTTGAAGCTTAAACGGAATGTTGACGTTGCTGCTTTCGAGCGTTTTTTTTCTTTTCTTCTTTCGTTCCCTTTTGCCTTACATGACCGGAAACGGAAAACGCAAAAAAAAGCATTAGAATAGAGAAAAAGAAAATCATGGACGCTATTGAACATTTGTCTGATTTGGTTTGGTGAAATCATTTGCGGTTGTGCGAAAAATAGATAACATTTATATTTTGGGAATGCCATGGTATTCGCTTCCATTTCGAAATGTATAAATAAATGTTATATTTCCTGTGGTGTCTTCTTCAGCTCTCTCGAAAAAGTATATTGATATGCAAATTTGGATGGTATTTAATTTTCTTCGTAGAATTTTCACCCGTGATAAGTGCGTAAAATCGGACGGAGAGGGAGAGAGAGAGAGAGAGAGAAAACACGCGCATGTCAAGGTTGTTTTCTCTTTCTGCCCTGTATTTTGTAATATTTGCGTAACAGTGAAATAATCAAAAATCATTTGGTGAACTGTGTTAAACGGAGACCCATTCCCTACTTAACTTGCTTATGGTGACAAAATGAAAGGAGAGCGAAAGAGAAAAAAAAAAAAACACAACAAACTTACTGTTCGGTTCATGCTGTCGCTCGAATCGAATCGAAACGAGAGAATGAAAATGGGAATCTGCCACACAGTCAGTGCGAAAAAGTGCTGCATGTTTCAACCCATAACAAATGATAACAAAGTCAAGAGAAGCGGAACATTTGCGTATATGGTTTTCGTGAGTAAAAGCGAATCGAACGGCGAGTATGTATGCTTTGGAGAGGAAGAAAGAAAGACCGAATAGAAAGAGAATTGCTATATCGGTTCGATTCGAACATTTGATTGTCATTTCTCGAATTCTCATTTAAACTTCTGGCGCAATGTTGCTTTTGTTTTATTTCATTGTTACTGCTGTCGCTATTTCAAGTCTCTTTAACTCTTGTAGTGTGTAATCATGCATTGCATCACATACAGTCGTTCAGTGTTTTGTGTGCGCTGAACAACGAGATATATATATAGTACACAGGACGAGAATGAAGAAAGAGCGAGGGAATGAGAAAGAGCAAAAGAGCAAGGATGACACAGTGAGCTGCGAACGAGCTAGAGTTTTGGTTTAGAGCGCCAGAATACAAAAGAGAACGACACATCGAATGACTGACTCATATACATCGTATAGGATCATAAATATTGTGAACGGGCATTTCACATTTCGGCGCTCATGCTCATGCCCCCGAAACTAAAGACAAAAGATGAATGAAGTAAAGTTTGAATGGAAAAACTTTTATGGATGTATATCAATGTGTTTGTGTGTGGACGTGCTAGAGAAAGAACGAAAGAGGCAGAGAGGCAGAGAGAATGGGAGAGAGAGAAAGAGAGTAAATGAATAGCTAGAGTGTGAGTGGGAGTGTGAGTGAGTGTGAGTGAGTGCGAGTGTATGTAAGCTGAATGATTGTTAAATAATAAGTAAAAGTGCATAAAAGAACTTATGTGTTTTGGTGTAGCTGATAAAATGCCCGGAGTAATCGCGAAAGCAAGCCGATACACATTCAAAAAGCATTTGCACCATCATCTAGGTAACGCAATCGGCAAATGTTATCGAAGAAGTAGAGTCGCAATTTCAATGTGTGTGTCTTTGTGTGTTTGCAAACCATGATCAAAATCGGAGAAAACTCGTACACAATAATTAAAATCACAGCGATAAGCCAGATCCACTGTATATTCTCATTTTAAGTTGGGCTTTTTCCACACTTGTGCCTGTGCATCCGAAGAAAACACACGAAGCAAGTTGAACTGGTGTGCCTTAAAACTGTATTTCAAGAGGGGTGGCAATATGTATGCACAGACACATGGAATGCTAATACCATCCAATTCATCGCATAGCCAAATACCAATGCGAGTAATAAACAGAATCAAATTCAAAAGATAACATTTTGAAAGTGAAGTTCTTCGGCCGACAAAATCACCGCTCTTCTGCGTTGGAATTCACTAGATCAAGAATTGAAAACGATTTGGATGGAAGTGGGAAAAAATCCTGGAATTGACTAAATTGCACATAAACATACATGCATGGGGACACACACACTCTATAACGGGAGTTGACTCAACACTGACACAGAAAGAAGTGTTGAGGCAAATTCAAGGAAAGAGTAATCATGACATGATGATAAAATAATCGAAGAGCACAGAGGAAAAAAAGAAGAAGAAAAACGACGACGAAAAAACACGTGAAGAAGTGCAAACTTTCCGATGAAAGCAGAAAATTGGAAAAGTTTTGCCATGGGCTGCCTCGATTGAATCTTTTGTTTGAAACAAAAGATTCAAAAAGATTTTTTTGTTTTATGTTTTAATTAGAAAAATGTATTTGTTTTTACCTACCATGAACCTGCTATGACACGGCAAGCGGTAGATATTCAGAATGGCCAGCACACAAACTACATGGAGTTCGTCGCATACTTAACCAGTTCTTCAGATTGACTGAGCAATCATCCGAAACTGGTTGGCCACAATAGTATACGAACCGAAATCAAAATATACTCAAATCGGTCGTCTTGCGAATTATAAGAATCAGCCAAAATGAAAAATTTCGTCGACCGTCCATTCACACTGTGCAATGCGAGCGACTATCTGTAGCACCGCTTAGTCTCTCTCTCTCTTTTCCTCTCTCCTACAAGAGTGATGAACATGTACATGCACAGTGGCAACGATTGACACAGACGGCAACCAATACAAATGAACTGTTGAACATTGTTTCGGCTACCGAATACACCATGTCTCCAGTATAAATTAGACAATGACTGAACGAGGCTCACGTTCCATATCAATCGATTGATCGCCATTTTGGCTGTATTCATTTTTATCTTTTTATTCGCTTAGCAGCTGTATGTAGCTTGTGTGTGTGTGTGACAATGTTTTTGTTTTTCATTCTTGTTACCATCGTTCTCTGTCTTTGTCTCTCTACAAGCTTCAAATCATTTAAGCGAAAGTGTGCGTTTGATTTTTCTCTTTTATTCCATCTGTTCTATCTCTTTTCGATGTATCCTTGTCTCCTTTCGAAGTCATTCCCACGTACACACATACAACATACATAAATCTCTCTCACTTCGTTCATCGTTTGCAACAACTTTTTTTCTTCGTTCAAATGAAGCGCTACGATCTTTAAATCATTACCGATCCAATCATCTAAAATACTCGGTTGCGGTGGAGAGAGTGAGAGTGAGAGTGAGAAAGAAAGAATGAACGAGATAACGAGAACGAACGAGCAAGGAAGCTATTCTTATTCGTCCAACTCAATCCTTAATTCGAAAGTAATTGACTTGAAATCCAAGCGATAGAGCTTCAACGTTGCAAAGCATGGTTCGAAATTCGTAAAAATATCGCACCAATTATGAGGCCGTCTAGAAAAAGGATGCGATTACATGTGACTACCATCACATTGCTATGGCAAGAGAAACGATGCTTGTTGTAATGTACAAAAGCCAGAACCACATCTAGCATCGTCATTAATAGAATTTTGAGCAAAAGTGATAGAATTAAATTTTCGAGCCAAATTCATGCAGCTCTGGTGAATTGCTGATTCAATGCGTTCATCGCCCGCTGTTCGTATTGTCGTATGTGCTGCTGTTGCTGCTGCTTCATGTCATGGAAGCATTATCTACACTTAACCTTTAAAATAGCAGTTTTCGTCTAGGTTTTGACGTGCTCCACTTTCAACATCTTCATGCTGCTTTCCATTATCACACACACACACACACACAAAGTATGCAAAGGCTGCATTATATGTAAATTGGATTTTCATCGCATTGCTTCATCAAGCAGCTAGCGAAAGAAAAGGGTGAAAGTGAGAACGGAAATTGTGTTTATGTGCGGACACAAGCGTAAAGAATGTGGTAGGCCAGTCCAAAGCCACCGATAAACTTTACATATTTATATTCGAAAATACAATTTGCTAAAATATAGATCAAACATATGAATATTTAATGAAATTGCATAAAGAATAATAACACAAATGTATCAATCAGCAAAGGCATTTTGCAACAACAGTATTTCATTTTCCATCATGATTCTGTAGATGATAAAAAAAAGCCATTGCAAATAGATTCAGTGTGAAATCAAACATTCGGCTAAAGCTTATTCCAACGCAGCGTCATATCAAAAGTAAAGAAAAACTCATTCTTATTCAAAAGCTGAAAATGCATTTGCCAAATTACATGCACATCGCTCATTCTACGAGTCAGAATGTATACTCGATGTGGGTTTTTCGAAGCCTTCTCTATTACGCTCTACATATATACATATGCTTCGTGTTCATTTGGATGGTGAAAATGGTTTGAACGACATGAGGATGATGGTGCAAAAATATGCATTACACCTCTGCATCACCTGTGCGTGATTTGTCCATATATTTCCTTGTCCCTTGACAGAGAGAATCTTGCTCACCTTCGTTATGCATTTCATAATTTCTAGAAATTTACTTCAAAATTGGCTCATTGATGTCGTGCGTGGAATGGGATATGGGGTTGGTTGATTTCGGATGAAAGACAAATTCCAACGCATTCATTTCATTACATGTACACTACACCACGCACGACATTGGCACTGTCTTTCTACCCCTGCAACGTGAATACACAATTGAGAATGGTTGACTAGGTTACATATACACGAGTCAGCAAAAATCAATTTGCTTGTACAGAGAGCGTTGTGATGAAATTGTAAAGTTACTTGCACAAGTGCATGCACAATTTGGTTGTTTCGGTAAACCGAATGATTTTACCATCGAATATTGATCGAGTCTATTGTATGTGTGTCTAGATGTGTGTGCACTAGTGTTTTGGCATACATCTCAATATCGCTGTCAATTGTATGTTGTTTCGTTTGCCTGCACCAAATAGTTGACATTACGACGAGCGAGCGAAGAGGGAGAGACATATGGAGAGAGAGAGAGAGAGCGAGAGAGAGAGAGAGGGACAGAGAAATAGCCCGCTTATCTAACCACAATGAAAAATGTTTCATGTTTTGATGAAGCTCAATATCACTAAATTGCAGTTCAAAATTCAATGCACAAGCGATTTATTGACCGCTCCAGAATGTTAAGGTGCATTGTCTATTTGCAAGAGCATGAAAACCCAACAAAACGAAGAAAAAAACGAAAAAAAAAACACGCATGACTACAGCCATCGGATGCGTTCGAGAGATCGTATCTATCGAGTGCAAGGCTGTTCGTGAAAGGTTTGAATTGCATTCGATTTCTAGTACAAATTTGATATTAAAATTGCATTGCATTCGCAGTCGATAAATGGAGCACACCACCCGCACCAGCATCACCATCGCCCGTTCCGTTTTTGGTTCAGTGCATATCGACAATCAATGATGAATCATCGGTGATGAGCACACGTACCGTCGAAATAGCAGACAAGAGAGAGGTAGAGAAGGTGAGAGTTGAGTGTGTTTCTCAGCCAACATCAAAATTTACAAACGTTTAGATAATTTGAATATCGACGAACAAATACGCATTTACAAAACCAATGCGATAATTTATACATGAATCGATCCGATTTATTCCGCACTCATCTCTGCTCTCTCGATTCCATTTTCCCAGCGACCGACTAGTGAACATGACACACACACACACACACACACACACACACACACTTGCACACCATGGCAAACGAGCAAAAGAGGTGCACAGTGCTCCGGCTTTCGCCTTGTTCCACGGACAATCGTTTGACATATCATTTAATTAGTTTAATTTCCAATTTATTATTTTCAGCATTTTAATTGCCAACAATTGGTCGAAGTTTCTCTGCATTTTGTTTGATTTGCATTCGAAATGATCGGAATTATCCAATATAATCGGGTAAATTGCTTGCAACCATTTTCAAGATTCGATTTCGGGGTAACCCATGTCATTCTCTGACACACTGCATGGCTTCTGCTGCCGCTACGGCTGTTGCTGTTACTGTTCGGTGCATTCGTTGCAAAATTCAGCAACGAGAGGCTGATGCGTATATGTCAAGTGTAATTGCATATATGGCTGTGGCGAATGTTCATTGTGAAATTGACGCGAATAAATTACGGAGATATTGTCAGTGAATGAGAAAGAGGGAGAGAGAGAGAGAGAGAGAGACGATGGAAAGACGCAAAATGCGATTCCTTCGACAAAATCAAATGACATTACAATCAACATTTGGCAATTCGAGAAAGAGCCATTGCACCATCCACATTGGCACAAATCCAATTGAAAACTCAAGAGTTCAATGTACAGGATTAAGGGTTTTTTTTTTCCTGCTAGGCAAAAAGCAGAACAGAAATACGTACATTCTCACTAAATCGCTTCAGTCAAAAGGCAAAACTCGAGGCGGAACCAAAATTCTCTTTCTCCCTTTATCTGCAGATGGGATTCTATACTTTAATTTTTGAAATGTGTTATGGGTATTTTTTGCAGAGAATTTCCGTATTTTAAAATTGTGCAAAAATGCGACACCGCTCATACATAGTGAAAATGATGTGTATCACACAGATACAACCGCTTTGATCAAAGGTGCAACGGGCAATGTAAAAATTTGCTACCACCGAGCGAGCCACTTATGCTCACTGCCAATGTGATCACATACCACCAACTAGTTTGGCTATTGAACCATCTATGTACAAACTATAGCTGTGTCGTTGTAATGTGTCTACCGACCATGCAATTTCTCGGATTGTTCCGCATCTCTCGTCGATGTGTGTGTGTGTATGTGTGTCCCGTAGAGATGGTGTATGTCGGTGTGTGTGTGAGTTTGTGCGGCAAATCGTGTGTATCGTCGATCGTTCATCCAACAAAATGTATAAGTCCCCCCAATAAGTTTTTATGGAATGCGATGGAAACCAATTTTATAACTTCAATCAAGTCTCAAATGAATGGCACACGTAATGCGAATATATTCGTGCAATATATGTTTGCCAAGAGGGAGCCATAGAGATATGCATGCAGTACAGAAATCACTGACGACTACCAAAGACTACCAAACACCAACGGAACAGAACGAAACAGAGCATAAACAAAAATCGGGATAGAGAGTGCAAAATTTCGATGGTGCGACAACGACGACGATGTTGGTGGTGGTGGTGGCGGCAGCGGTGGTGTTTCAAAAGGAATCACAAGCGGCCGAAAGAGGCATACAAACACATCGACGAATTTCAATGTGGGGAAATTGGTAGCCGTATAGCCGAGAGTGCGTGCAACGCAACTATTACGAATACAGGGATAAATCACAGCATTGCTATAATAAAACCAACACCACGGTATATGTTTATACCACGAAACGGCCGTGGCGGGGAAAATGACTTTGACGAAAAATGTCTGGCTCACATGTACGCATGCATTGCGAAAAGTAAACAAAAACGATTTAATGAAACACACGTCCCGCTTTGTACACTTTGCACACGATTTGGTAGCATCGAAAAATCAGAACTACCCGAAATGAGCCAAGGCATGCATGTGTGAGAGAAGTCAAGTCATTCGGAAATTGAACGTTTTGTCAATGTGTGCGTATGCGTATGCAGAGGAAGAAATCATGTGTGCATAAGAATGCTACATATTATTCAAGGCACACATGTACACAGTTGATTTTCAACACCAAGCCAACATCGATTATCGTGGCGAAAACAGAACCAGGCAGCATGCAGCATATATACAATAATTCACCAGCACCGAATAGCTAGCATAGCACAAAAGAAAAAATACAGCATATGAACGACTGAACGAAATTATCTCTCCTCCGAGAAGAACGAATCGGCCGAACGAATATCGTAAAATTCTTTTGGACATAGAATGTATACGCACACGCACACACATATACCAACAACACCACCACCGCATCGCACATTGAACGTTTACAACGTGTGCACATTGCGAATGCGAGTATATCACCGAATCGCACACATACACATGGGCACGTATACATACGCAGCCTGCTCGAATACATGTACACGAATAGCCGAATGCAGCACGATTGTTTGCTGCTTAAGTCATACACTGGCCCGAACGTGCACACACCGATGTGTGGTTGTGTGTATGTGCGGATGAGCAAAGCACACGAACAAAACGAACGAAGCGAGAGCATACACAAATCCAGATGAATGTACTCGACTTTAGTTTGCTTTCTGCCGCCGTGGGTAATGGTACGAATATTCAATATGACCGGTTTATATTTCCATCAAAATTGTATTCATTCATTGCTGTAAGTTTTTTTTTTGGGTGCTCAGATATAGTCAAGTTGTGTGGAATCAAAGTTTGTGTTGTTTTGTGCTGTTCTGTTCTGTACACGGTGTATTCAATGGAATTACACGGAGTGCATGCGTTTCGGTTGCTATTTTTTCTTCTTCTTTTGTTTTTGGTTTTTCTTCGGGATTTTTGTTTTTCCTTTTTCAAGTGAAAAACTAAACGGAACATTAGAAACATCTTACATTAACATCACCATCAATAACATTGCGACGACGATAACGACAACGGCGAGGACGATGACTATGTTGGAAGCAAAAAAAAAGGAAGAGAATAATCTTCAACGCATAAATCAAATCAAATAGAATGAAACGAAACGAGAGAAAACGGACCAAAGCAGAAATACTTTCGATTGAATTTTATTCTTTGGGTTTTTCTTTCTGTGTTGCAATTCATACTTCTATTTCTATTTTTGCTCGCTTGCTTTTGTCCAAGGCGCTTTTTATTCTCTCGTTGCGCTCGTTGTCATTCAGTGGTGTGTTTGAGAAAAGGCTATTTCGCTTTGATTGTATCTTCTCTCGTTCGTTGATATCAAAAGGACTTTGAACGCAGTGCTAGAGCGAAGAGAAAGAGAAATAAAAAAAAAATAAACGGAAAAGAAATTTCAAAGTCTCTGCGGTTCTAGGTGTTATCAAACGAGAACAAGGAAAAGGAAGCAGACAAAGCAAAAGGAAAAGAGTAAAGAAATTGAAATGGAAAAATCGCAGTTTAGCGAAAGAATTCGTGGGTGTGCTATATATGCTTGAGTGTAGTGTTGATGCAGACGTTGAAGGTGCAAACATAGTGAGAGTTGAGTGCAAAGACCGATGAAATAATATCGCTGGATATGAAAATCCCATGTTGTTGTTGATTTTTCTTGGCAATAAGTCAGTGATACAGTTCGCATTATGAACGATGCAGTGTTTGTAACGATAATATTTCGCCATAAATTGCGAATAATTTTTTTTCTCGCGAAAAACTATCCGTTCAACGCAAATGCAAATAGTACAAAACAAGTTTTAGTGTTTTCAATCGTTCCGCAACCCAATATTTATTTAATTTTCAAAACACACTCACAATCCAAAATCCACTTCAGTTAGTTTCATGCGATACCCGAAGAGAATTCCGAGGGAAAAAAATCGAAAATTTCAGCCATCATGCAATGTAAACAAAATCAATGGAAAAATAGTGATTGTTGTTTGATGTTCAATATTCGGTGCTCTAGTTCATCAATTAACATCTTATTGATTACTGTTTTGATTGTGTTAGCTTTCATTACATGGGAGGAAAATTTGTCGAATATTGACGATTTTTTTTGTTGTTAGTTGTTGTTATTTCGTTCCTCTGCTTGCACAGCTTATTTGGTCTAGGCTGTAATTATTTATTTTTTTTGTATGTTTACGCTCTCGGTTTCGTGAAATTAACTTCAGTGGAAGTGGATGGATGGATAATCTCCTCACCTGGATGCCGTGTGCCATTTAGTTATGTGTGGAGCGCAACTCAAATTTCCGCATACAAAATCACTGAAGAGATTATGTCAATTGCTTAGTGAAAATAACAGTGACGCTGGCTGGCTCATCATTTTCCTTCCTTCTTTTCTTCTGCAATTGACGAAATTTTAATCGCACCAGACATTTGTTGTTTCGCATGACAAGCCAGAGCGAAAAGATAAACAATCTTAATTTCATCATGATATTTTCATAACAACAATGGCAACGATAGTAAACAAAAAAACAGTTGAAAGTGAAAACGGTTAGTTGCGCCAATCCCTTGTAATCAATATTCTAAACAGCACCTGATTCATTAATGGATCAATCAACAGTTAATGTGACGTGTAGCGCAGAAAAAAAAAAGACCAAAATCATTCTTACCGTGATTTTTGTTGCTCACACTTATTTGTGTGGTTCAATCGAAAACCCAAACCCAAACACTAAACTCGACCGTCATCGAGACACTCAACAAAATGTGGTGATGAAACTGACGTGGTGATTGTGCATTAAATTGTCAAGAGTTGCGATCAAAACATGAAGCGACATGAATAAATTGAGATGTTGACGTGCAGCATTGTATGTGTGTGCTTTTCTGACATTGTTTTAAAGGAAAAGCGGAACGGGAAAAATGCACACAAAATTCGTACGGGTTTTTATTTGTTGATTTGTATATTTCGGCCAGAATGACGACAATAAGAAACTTATGTTGCTTGATTTTTTTTTTCTCGTCCGTCTTCTACTTTTCTGCTCTTCGCCCGTCACGTCTTCGTCACACACAAGCACACACATATCAAGCAATGTCCATCCATAATGGAAGGGGTCACACCATTTACGGTGTCACATTGCTTACCAAGTCACACACAACGGCACGTCTAAAATTACACCAGCTCATATTAATTTCAGTGGCTTATCAGTTGGGAAATATCGTTTTTGATATTAATTACAGCATAAATTCCGAATTTAACATTTGTGACCGAGCAAAAGAACCACGATGTTTGAACGACGAAATTTTCATAATTCGTTTTTCCAAATTGTTTTCTTGTTTTCTATTTCATTCGCTCTTTATTTTTGACTCTCGATTCGTTCTAAATTCGAGAAAGACGTAAAAAATAAACGGTGTTGAAAAGTCAACTTTGCATATCCAACAACGGTATACATGCACACACGCAAGCAAGCATTCCACGCGAGTTAACAGTTCTTGATGGTGATTGTTAGTGAAAAATTGAAAAGCAAAAACAAATGAAGAAACGAAAAAAAATAACAGTTAATGAAACGTATCGAAAATTGAGAACGAACGAGAAAAAAAAAAACAGTGAACAGTTCTTTTTTTTTTCAAATTTGGAGCTATTTTTCTATCGATATTTCGATTTTCCGTCTAATTCGTTTTCTTCTGTTTTTATCTTATAGTGAAGTGAAGCAGTAATTCAAGCACAATTCATAAATGATTATACATTTTTTTTTTTTTTAATTTCGTTGATAATTCAAAGTCAATTAATCAACCCAATAAGTGACAAGAAAAAAGAAAAAGAAGAAATTTGCAACAATTTGTAGTAGCAAATTTAAAACATAGATGCGCTCTCGAAATTGTGTATGTGTGTGAATGAACAATATATGTAGAAAGGGAGCTAGATAGGTTGAACAAATATAGTTTCGAGAAAGTGTTGTGAAAAGTTGTGAAAACAATTGTTGAAGAAAACAAAGTTCCAAAAATTGAATGTACATACATATCCCCCAAAATTGTATGCCAAAGTACCGAGGGAAGCATATAGATCTATATATTATATACATGAAACGGATGACTAATACTCCATCAGTTCTAAACTAATTCCAACAAACGGATAATTCATTACGAAAACCTCAGACTGGCAGATCAGTTTCTGAAACACAGCACACACAAAACATATACTCACACACACGGAGAAATAATTAAAAGAGATAGGGAAGGAACCAGCTACGAATAATAAAAAAATACGAGAGAGGAAAACAAAAATCGTAACAATACAATATACAAACTTGGATTAATTTGTTGTTGACGACGACTGGCAGCCTGCCATTTTCTTCTATCTTCCAGTTTGCAACCCCACAAAGTAAGTATTCGCTTTTAATCCAATGGAAATCATTTGATGACTTTTAATCGGTGCGATTAGAAAACTGTGTCAATCAAATTAACTTAATACGACCAAAAGGATGTGCTGCCACAACATTTTCATTTTCTGCTTTGGTTTTTTTTTTTCATTGATTTTAATCAAAATCGACTCAATTTTTCATCAAAACATTTTCATTCGCTTTCATGGAATTGGAGATTTCTTCGTGTCTTTTTTTTTCTCGTTTCATTCTCTCTACAATCAACCAACTAGAAATATGAAATTTCATCAGCCTTTGATTTACTTTTCCGTTTAATATACAAAAATGAGATGATTGTGCGGACCCGGTCAAACAACAAAAAGAACGCTTTCAAAAAACGGTTTTGAAAGTAGACGAATATTGGACGAAGAAATGAAACAAATAATGAATAAAAATATATACGAATATATATATAACCAAGCCTAAAATGTGCCTTTACATGTCTGTTTATGTTACGAAAAAGTCAAGTTCTTTTAATTATGTAAATTGGAATTTTTTTTTTTTTTGGGAAAAATGCCTCTTTTACGCTCCGAAAGAGATTTACGCCAGTCAAATGCGATTTTGTTGAGAGAAAAAGGAGGTGTTTTTTTTCTTGGTTGTTTTTTTTTTTTTTTGGTAATATTTTGATTATTTCTATTTTGCTTGCTCTTTCGCACTACTTTTGTTCGTTCTTCTATGGAATATTCAGTTTAAAAGGAGACGAAACATTGATGTGTAGACACTGGAAAGAAAAATTCGACGACAGAGAGGAAATTGTTTGCTATACAAAATTCATAACGAAGTGGCTATGACAAGAAAATTTAAGCGGATACGATGCGCACAAGATAATTGTCAATAAAATGAAATGCAATGAATTCACATTTATATATATATATATATATAGATGGAGAGCTCTATCACAAAAACTCATATACCGCAATCTAATATACGAGCTTTGTTCCATCATCAGTTGGTTCTGTCTATCGTTTTGCCGTATCTTTTATCGTTCGAATGCTTGCGAATGCGTATGACACGATACACCTATTTCTTCTTGACCGCGTACTGATTTCTTTTATGGAAAAAAACTCCATTTTTTTCTGCGTTCTCATTTTCACTGCATCCTTCATCATCGTGCAATATTATTCTCTTTCTTTTTTCGAAACAAATTCTATTTAACATCAGTTTTGCGCTCCATGTTATTAAGCATAAATTGTCAGTGCTGTCGCACACGGTGGCTGTAAGGACAAACAAAACACACACACACTGTTGGCACCGTCATCGTCACAGAAATCTACTTTGCGTCATGAGTGAACAGAAAAAATTAATCCCGTTAGGAATTTCAATTTTCTCTCTCGTTGAATGGATGTAAATTTGGCCCCTATTCCGAACAATCATAAGATGAACATTGACGAAGCAGACGAAGCGCTATTAAAAGTGAACGAGAAATAGAGATCGAGCGAGCGAACAACACTGCAAACGAATATTATGCTCTTCTCACACATCAAACTCCAAACAATTTGATTTCAAAATATTTTCTATGTCTTGGACGTGTGCAAAAAGAATCTTTGTACTCTTCTTTCCCCCTCCATTCTGCTTTGTATTCGAACGAACAAACTTTTTCCAACGTCGATTATATTGCGTGCCGATGAAAACATCCACACAATACACAATCTTATCGGCAATGCTTTAGTAAATATATGTGTGCGAAGCCGAGTTTGATAAACATAAGCCTTGAAAACTATTCAGTAAAACTCTAAATAGTCTTCTCTCTTGCTCGACTCGATCTTTACACTATCATTGTCGCTCGATATTTAATGCACTTTCAATATAAATCCTACGTAAACACATCAGAAACATTTTATTTTCAAGCTAAACCATGCCACGTTGTGCAATCGAATGCAATGTGATTTTTCGAATATTTTTTTCTCTCACGTTTCCACGAAAACAGTCCGCGATTTATGAAGAAAATGAATGAACATTCGAGACAAATTTTCCCGACGTAAATTTGAATACAATTGAGAAATAATGAAGCTTCTAAATCAATTTTAAATGAAATATATTCTCAAGCACTGCCATGTTTATCTACTCGTTTGCGATAAAAAAAAAGAGAGAACGCTGCTCGTAGAAAGAGCTCGTCGACAACGTCGACTCGACATCCTGATGAATGAACGTAAACAATGGTTGAAATGTGATAATTTCAAATTGAAAAATAAAAACAAGTCTTCGAGATATTTTGCTCTTGTTGTCACACCGCCGTCGAGCAGCGACACCGGGAGCGAAAGAGAGAGAGAGAGAAAGAGCGAGAGGAACATATTTGATAAACATTGAAAGCGTGCTGATGCAAAAACTGTGACGAGTGACAACGGAGCGCACGCCAAACACTTAACGTTTTTTTTTTGTTCTTTGTGTATTTATATGTTACTGTGGATTGTTTGTATCGTGTAAGGCAAGCACTGAGCATGGTAAACATAACAACATAACAAATATAAATTAAATTGATTGAAAACATTTGAAATATTCAGCATATCCAAATGGAACGGTCGGAGCTCAGTTCATACTAACCAAAGAGCTTCTCAACTCTGTGTTTATACTTAAATATGTGGCATTGTCATTGAACACTCGCCGATTTCCAGCGAATACAACTTAATTACGAAAAGCGAAACATATGTTAATAAAACTTGTGTACGAAGTGTTACATTTTTTCCGCATTTTGTTTGGAAAATACACACTGAAAGTTCATGAGAGAAAAAAGCCAAGTGAATAGAAAAGTTCATAAAGAAAAGCACAACAAAACCAAACAGAAGACGAAAAACCCAGCAGCAATTGATGAAAAAAAAAGAGCAAAACATGAATGGCCAGCAGAAAAAAAGAAGTGTCGGCGTCGTCGGTGGACGTTGGCCCGTTGAAATGTGTTATTTAATTAAGGTCAATTGATGTGCGCGTACCATTGAACAGCTATAGAAATCGTTGAGTCGTTCTCATGTAACGGCTAATTTCATGCACATTCGAATGAATCATTCAACATTACCCTCCCCCCCCCCCTCATCACCGTACGCACACCAGTTCAGTCAGTTTCAGAGAGTGCGAAATTCTATTATTTTGAGACCGCCTTTGTCATTGCTATTGCTGCTGCTGCTGCTGCTGTTGCCGCCTTTGTTCTTCTATCGGAAAGCATAAAAAGACATTTTATAACCCGTCTTTTTGGTGTCGTATACAATCGCTTTTATTGTTTGCACATTGAAAGTTGTGCGTGTTTTTTTTTTCTTCTCTCCGTTCTTTGATTTGGTGTTCACGTTTTTGCAGTTTTGGAAACCAACCGCAATGAAAAACTAAATAATTTGTGGGTTGACTGAATGCAAAGAGTAATGCGAACACATCCAGACAATTTATAAGTGTCTGCATAAGCGGTCGCGCCCGCGCTTTCGAATCGATGGAGAGCGAGAAGTGAGAAATGAAATGCAATGTGATGCGTCAATAATAAAAGAAGAATCTCGAATTTCATATATGCTATATTATTTTGATTTCGCTTTGTGCTATATCAATTTTACCAATGCGTATAATAATCCAAAACTAATGGGTACCAATCATAATGCCAGTGTGAAAAAGAAAAAAATAAAGAAAAACAAAACGAACAAACGAACGGGAAAAATGTCTTGATATTCATTTAGGCACAAAGCGCAAAAGAGAATCATGGGCTCTTCTCTTCTTTTTTTTCCCGTAAATGTTTATTATTCCAGAAAATAATAACTATAATTGAACGAAGTGCATTACATGCAAAATATTTCAATTAGTGTACGGCACACACAGCATACAAAATGCAGCCAGAGAAAATCGGAAGAGGCGAGAGCGAGAGAGAGAGAGAGAGAGAGAGAGAGAGAGAGAGAGAAAGGGATACAGATTGAGAAAAAGTGAACCGTATTGAATGGGGCAATATATTAAACGGTGTGAAGTGCGTCGTTCAGCGGGGCCGTCTCGCAATCATATTATACGGTTTTGTGTGCAGCGTAAACCGTATCGTGTTCGGTGTGTATATCTTTATGTAGGATTTAAAATTCGCAATGGAGTAAATTTAAAAAGCGGCCTGGGATCGGAGCCAAGAAAGAGTCTATTATTTTCATAAATCGATAAACTGCGAAACGTTGCATTGCAAATTATCATCGTCGGCAAGACCCCATATAACCATACAAACACAAACACACACACACACACATACCACACCGAAAGAGAGGATGTAGACATACTTGCCGAGAATAATTATATTTCGTTTGCGTTTTGTCTTTATCTCTTCCTCTAGCCTCTCAGTGTATGCGTGTGTATGTGTCTGAATGCCGATGTTTGTATGGATTTTTAATGTCGTCACATTTTCAACATAATACCGTACATGTGAAGCAACCAGTCGATCGCCCCAAAAGTTCACAAATCATTCAAGTGTGAGAAGAAATGGCATTAATCACGGGAGGGGGAGGGAGAGAGAGAGAGAGAGAGCAATTCGACACCAACGAATATTTCGCACGCATTCGCTACGAATAAATGTCATTCCATGCATTTACCTTTGGAATTTTAAATCACTTCATTTCGATTGTGTTTCCTTGAAGCCGCTCACACTTTGTGCGCACGACGTGGGTGGGAGAAAGTGTTTGCGGCAATAAATTTCATACGCTTGAATAAAACCATAATTTATGAAACATTTTTCTACCGCTTTTCACATCTACCGCTGTTTGAATATTTGCTTTTCGGCAGTGACAATTCTTGTTACGTTTCGAATATATCCGGGAAGTTCTTCTTCTTCGTCTACTTTTCCTACATTAAATTCTCGATATGTCTCGAGTTTCAGTGTTGCTATTTATCTTTTTCCAAACAACTGATTCAGCTGCTGCTGCTGCTGTTGCTGGTAATCATCATTCTTCTAATCTTTTTTTTGCATTTGTTTTGATGTTCTAAACCTGGATATGCTCACCAGTCAAAAACTCTGTCGTTCCATGAACAACGTGTTGGACTGTGAAAATGATTATCGTTTGCTTGATAAAAGCAGCTACCGATTCATGGCGACACCGATAATCATCGTATCGCAACAGCTATAGCTACAGCTACATACTGTTTGATTTAAATGATTTAAGATTAAAGAGTTGAAACTTTATTAACACCCGTGCCAAAACAGAAGAAAAAAATCACCAAATTCACGGTGTTTTTTGCACGGCTTGATCGTCAGTGCCATCCCCAGTATATATACACACACACACGCGCGCACACACATTTTCAATCCATTTCACAAGGCTCACCTTGTCTTTTACTTTCGTTTCAATTATGAACCCTAAATAATTTATATCTATAACACGTACCGAAAAATGGAATTTCGCTTAGTTTTCCGCTCTCCTCTCTGTCATGTTGTTTTCTTTTTTGCTCGTCCTCTCGTGAATTTGTCAGATGTTTTGTTTGGCTGAGTTTTTAGTCCTTAATGAAGATGGATCTGCTGTGTGTTGCGCATATTCTCTGTTGTTTTCTCTCTCTGCAATCTCGTCGCTTATTTATTCATTTATCGCCGTGTTTTATGTCGGTAATCGCCCAAGCCAGCATTTCCGAATCAACTTAAATTGAATTCATTGCTCTGCTCTCTTCCTCCCTCCCTCCCTTCCTCGCAGGCTCTGCTTGTTAATTTTCGAGTGTAAAATATTCAAACAATACAAGACAAATCGATTAAATTCTCAACTTAGCAATGTTTCTCTCTCTCTCTCTCTCTCTCTCTCTCTCTCTCTCTCTGTGTGTGTGTGTGTGTGTGCGTGGCATTTAGTATTGATTTTTTTTCTGTGTGTATGGGAGCTTGCATATTCGATTCTGATGTGTTCATTCGTTGGATAAAGTTTATTAAGCCAGCAAAGGAAAAAAAAAGAAGCGAGTGACTTGATGTTACTTCCTCTGGATTGTGTTGCTTCCACTGAAATCCATTACTTTAATTGACATGACCAAAAAAACAAGCAAGTGCTGCTTTGCTATTGCATGGCAAACGGTGCACGTAAAACGGAAAGCTATAAACCAAAATCAGATAAATGTGTGCATATAATTTCGGTGAAGCAAATAATTCCAAGCGAATACTTTGTATTTATCGGGTTTAAATTCACTTTTGCTCTCTTTCTCTCCCTCTGTACCTTTGCTCCAGCAATATATTACGTTCTTACTTATGGTCTAATACCACGTTATGAAGCAGTGCCTTGTGTATTTTTACCTTACTACTAGCTCAATGTACCAGATCTTCTTTGTGTACACACACTGTGTAATTTCCATGATATTATTGTTCGAGTTGATCTTCGAATAGCCATTCGTTAAATGAATGTGGCTGGTTGTATTTGTTGGAAAATGAACACGTTTAGAATAAGGCAGCATACAACAAAGCAGTGAGAAAAAGAGCATTCAAATAGAATGTTGGCAACGAAAGAACCAAACAAATAGAAACGTAGCAAAATGACAAGAAAACTGGAATTTCTACTGCAAACAATTTGCAACGCCAATAATAACACCAACTCGATCGTAAAAACGAAGCGAACAAAACAAAGAAAATTGCGACCATAAGAGAGCAGTCGCAATATCAGTCGAAGCAGAGCAATGGTATATATGATAAAGTAAGAAAAAAAATCGAGCTCAAAAGAGAGATGACAATATGATATCAAAGCGAAAATGGTCGTTTTTATTCACAGAAATGTTTGAGTCGAGAGAGAGAGAGAGAGAGGGAAAAAAATTACGAGGATTAAATTGACACAAAAGAATGCCTAAATAAGCATGTTAAAACGCTATTGATTCGAATGACTGTCACGGCGCAAAATTGAAAAACTCCCCAACTATATGGAATTGGAAAAGCAGCCATTGAAAGGCTTGTTTGATTAAACAGACAAGCACAGGCAAAAAAAAAACAATTAACGCACGCACACTGTGTAACTGTCAAAGTTGCGGTCGATAAGAATAAGCGAAAGAAATCGGAAATCAACACTGAGCAATACGAAAAAAAAACCTGAATGTCTCTGACACCCACACACAGGCAAAAAATCGAACAGCAAAGAAAAGCTTGGCTAAGTTTTTCATTTCTAAGTAAATCGTTTTTTTTTTTTCTCCGTTTCGTCTTTGCATAGCGAGAGAAACGAGCCGTCTTGTGCAAAGATTCATCGCAAAGTTGAGTGATTCTCTTTTGTTCAGCGTTTCTTTTTCCATCACAACAGCGCCTCACAGCCTCTTTAGCTCGAAATTAGTTCCTCATCATCATCATCATCGTTATTTACATACTCTCTGTGTGCACAGTTCCAAGTTACTCGCATTCTGAGTCTTCTACGTCTTCTTTTTTGCCTTTGCAAAACAACAACTTGATTCAGCTATCAAATCTCTTTCCATTCGATTTGTGACTTATTTCTCTTTCGACACAATCAACCGCTTTGCACTTTGTCGCTTCGCTCTACTCTCGGTGTGCGTGTGCCTGCGTTTGTGTGCGCGCCATAGAAATAAAAGACAATGTTTGCTCGTCGTCGCTGCGTCATGCAATAAACACTATCGACAAAATACAGTCTCTTTATTGACGATTTTCAAATTTTATTACCAGCATCGAATGAACGAGTATCTTCTCTCTCCATCTCTCTGTCTCCCTCTCTCTTTCTCTCTTTTGTTTTTTCTTCATATCTAAAAGATGTTCAGCTTGTGATCTCGGTACCCGAATTTCTTTTTAACATCTAAACTTATATTCTACTGAATGACGTTAATTTTGTCATTTCTAGAAAGTTTTGGCGAATATTTACGCAGTCATTTTTCACGAAATGGTGCACTCCATGCGGATTATCAAAACAGTTTTTGGCATTTTAGTTTGGAGTTTTTTTTTTTTTTTTTGCTCTGGCTCTATTCTGTGTGTCAGTTTCGGTGATAAAGAAAGTTGAAAGTATCTATCGTATTTTCCACTCAAAATGTTGTACACAAAGTTTGTGTTTGTGTGTTTGTGTGTGTCGTTTGTTGACGTGTCGTTTGTTTCATTTGCGGAATAGACATATTAATTTTCATAGGCGACGTCGAAAGTAAAAGTTTTGTGTCTCGCCTTTGATATGTGAAAAACAGATGAGAAAAAACAAACACACACACACACACAATGGATTTGTGGGTTCATTTGAAAAGGGTCACACCACAAAGTCATGAGAAAGTAACGTAAGTAATTGCGTTCATGTTGTTTTAGTTTTTCGGCGAAAATTAATTGTATTTTTGCAAAAGTCATTCAGCAGACTGCAATTCAAATGAAGTGGCACTTTAAAATTTGGAAATGTAACAAAAAAGTGAGGAGGAAGGAAAGAAAGAAAGATGTACTTGTTTGAAAAAAAGAAATTAGACAATTTCAGAAATGAGTTCATCATTTCAGTGCACTCAAACCATTGCACACGATGATACGTTTGCGATGAATTGCATTTTTATGTCGCATTTTCCCACTGCACGGGTTCCATCAGTCGTTTTGAATTGTGAAATGGAATGGAAATCGAAATTGAGAGGAAAAATAGCGTCACAGTCCCGTTTTTGTATGTGTCTGTGTTTGTGTTGCAATACAAAAATGATTCATTGTAACATTTGATTCTCACAGAATGTGATGCGTTTCTCTCTTATTTGGGCTATACGATGGAGAAAGCAAATCAAGCGAAACATTTTCGTTGGAAAAATGAAATCAACTATGCAAAAATCAAATTGAAAATTTTACACAAAATTACCATAATTATTAAATCAAAAAATCAGATGAAGGCACACACACACACACACATACACGCGACAACCCATTCAATTACGAAACAATTGATTATGAAAATAGCAACGGCAGTGAAGAAGAAACCACGTCACACATATTTTGTTTCGTATCTTTTATTTCGGAAAATGATCAAAGTGATTCAGTCATGCGAGACAGACATTGCAGTTGACGTCGATATCGACATCGACATGACGATGTTGCTCAGACATGCTTGAAATGAGTCGAATATCGCGATGTATTCGACGATCGATTTTGAACAATCTATTCGATGCATCGCTGCCGAAATGAATAAAGAAGAGGCAAAAAACACTAAATAAATAGACGACGACTGATTTGTCGAAAATGCCTTTCGTTCCAAATCAATTGAAACTGGAAAATTATGTTTGGTAAAAATGTACACTTTAATTACTAATTTCCATCGAATTGGTTTTTCGATTTCGTTGCTACTTCGGTTTTTCACCTGGCTTAACGCCACGGCAAAGCATGTTCGATCGAGGGAGACCTCGGCCATTTAAAGCTGTAAACAAAAACTCTGAATAGTTAAATTAGTTTTGAAAAAAAGGAAGAGAATAAAACAAAAACAGAAGAAAAAAAAAAACAGGCATGAAATGAGTAAAATGAAGAAAAACCAAATTAAAATCGAGAAATGTAACTGTCGAGCGAGCGAGCGAGCGAACGAGTAAGCGTGCGCCACGGATGTACAGACACACACAACCGTAGTCAACGCGGTTTTCATAAGTCGTGATTGTTCACGCACGTTTTCTTTTCTGAAAATTTCAATTTAAGAGAAGCCAGTCCATTCATGGCAATTACATAAATCGCACATTCATCGCGCGCACTCTAATCGTCGGTAAGCAAAGTGTCGGCCGGTCAAACAGCGAATGCAATACGCGATTGAGTACTTGGACACGGGTGGGTCAGTCGAGAGAAGAAGATAGAGAAAATGAAAGAGAAACAGAGAGAAATTGCTATACCAGTAATAATGATAAATTGTAATAGTCAACAATGATCAACGAATCGAATGCATTCGACCGAAACAGCAACTGTCAACAAAAGAAGAAGAAGAAAAAAGCAAGCGGCTTCAAATTTTGGGTCTGCGGTCACATCATGATATATTGTGTGTATTGTCCAATGGTCTAAGTCACTTGCATAACCCAATAAAAGCATTAATTCGCTCGAAATTTGAGTTTTCGATTGTCGTCGTCGTTGTCGTGTTGAGATTCGTGCTCATTGCTCTTGCGGAGCACGCTATTGCAACATACATGCAAGCGCCAGACGACGACGATGCATCGCCATTCAGCGAACCGAATCAACGAATACGGAAAAAAATTGATTTCGGAAATAAATGAAACACAACTGGTTTTGGTTGATGATGAGTTAGCGCGAATGAAAAAAAACTTGACCAAAAGTCCATTTATAATCGAACCAATTCCGTTTAGAAATTCATTAACCTGTTCATGGTATGTTGCTTTTGTCGATTAATTGCGCAACATTCTCTCTCTCTCTTTCTCTCTTTCTCTCTCTCTCTCTCTCTCTCTCTCTTTCTCTCTCTCTCTCTCTCTCTCTCTCTCTCTCTCTCTCTCTCTCTCTCGATCTGTAAACAGATATTTCAGAGTGACAACTTTTCGGTATTGCGATGGCAGTTTCAATCCCATCAACGGATCGTTTCGATGGGGTAATATGAGTGTGTGCATTCTTTCATTCACTGCCTTGCAAAATGCAATGCAAAGCGACACATCAAACCCCAAAAATTGTAATCAAAATTTTGATGCGGCGGCCCAACATAACATTCATATCGAATTCAACCAAATGTCAGCGGTTAGACGGAAATCAAATAGGCGAAATTCCGAAATTGATTTCGGCTCGAATGAAAAACACATTTCAATTCTGTTTGTAAATTGAGTTCTATGAGCAGACGCTTTTCGGTGCATTTTTTGCCGGTTTGTTGCTATTGCTATGTTTACTTTCACATCTGAGCTCTGTTTCATTGACAGACACTTTGATTTTCGAATATCGGCCGTCACTTTTTTCTCTTGTTCATTCTTTTCATTCTCTCTCTCTCTCATTCTCCTCCCAAAGCAATCAAGGATGCTTTTTATGGATTTAAACAATTGGTTCCAAACGAAACGCATGATTACCGACTCAAAATGAGTCGCCTCAAATATCGAAATCTGCACACTACTTTCTCGTTTTCGTTTTCTCTAGCACGAGTTTCGTCAAATACAAATTTATTGGGAGAAATATGGGCTCGATTTTGAAGCCAATAATTTCATTCAATTTTTTAGGTAAACGAAAACGTTCCAAATCGAAAATGACGCGACACTTTAATCGATCCGAATATGACCATTAGTATGGGAAATAATATGTGATGATATATTGACGATGGTACTCACCTCTCTATGGATGCTTTGCATTGTGGCTACAAACGCGAAATAATGTGGTGTTTGTTAATTTAAAACCACTGGTCAATATTTGGTTCAGCATACATTATTAAAGTATGCGTGAATTGTGCTTGTTGCAGACCTCATATTTCTCGTTGGCAAACAGCAACCCATTCACACAAACTCATTCCGTCTCTCTCGTTCGCTCTCTATTCTCCTCTTGCTTGCTCGTTATATGACGCTCACAACATATATGCAATCGGCAGCGGTGATAGCAATATGAGGTTCAGCCGAAGTATGACGCGCTTGAGACTCTCTGATGTTTGAACATTATGTGCTGCATTCATGGGCTGCCATTCAGAGCAAGGTGCTCTAGGAATTTTTGTGGTCATTCTCAATCATCAACATCACCATCACCATCATCGTCATCATTGTCGTTGAATGGGGCATTGCATTGACACGCGAGAGCGCGATAGAGAAAGCGTATCTGATCGACGCACATTAATCAGAAACAAAATGTATGAAACGATTTGATTGGAAATGCAACCAAAGCGTCGCAAATATATACGGTTCTATGTAGATGTTTCAGCTTAAATTGAATCATTCATAGCATTTTATCAGAGTGTCATTTGCTCTAAAACACCCACACTTGCAACAAGGAAAGGCATATTGAGAAAGAAGACGGACTTGAGTTTTTGCTGGAGACGCGAGCGTAAACAAAATGATTATTTTTGGTGAAAATTTGCTGGATATTTTGCCGGATCTCATATCATTCCATTTGCCACTGATGTTATAGAATTTCGAAAATTTGTGTCACTCGCCCAACAATTTCGCCTACGAATCGGTTTCCCATGCACATTTTCCGAATGCAACAGCATAATTTACCGACTATGTGTGTTATGCGAACGAAATAGATGGCTAGAGAGATAAATAGAGAGCGAGAGAGAATGGTTTAGAGCTTGTGGCTGCTTGGCAATTTATTGTGTTCATTTTTCAAGTTTGCGATAATGCCGATTATTGTCGAAGTACAGTATGTTGCGTTGTTTTGTTCTTTCTTCTTTATCGTCGTCGTCGTGGTCAATTCCACGGAATCTAGAATTCATACACATTATTTCATTTGCATGCACAATTTACCAACGATAAAATACAAAATAAGCGATCAATTGCTTGACTCGGCATCGAACAAATGGCGGATTTTCATCGTATTCAGACTCGATTCAACTCGTCCAAGCATCTTTCTTCATTACCTTTGCGCGGCATAATTGGTAAGATTGAGAGCGCGATGCATTGAACGCAGACCAATAGAATCCATTGGCAAAAGCACAAAAATGGAGAGAGAAAGACCAGAGAAGAGTACAATTGCAAAAATAAATAAATAATTTTAACTTCGTCATTTATTAGTTCTGGTATTGCTTCCAAATGAGAGGCCACAGAGCCAAGAGAGTAAACATGTGATTGTAGCTAGAAACAATAGACTCTCTCTCTTGCTCGCTCACAATGGATTATTGTTGTATATGCAGTGGATGAATACAATCGCAATCGTGTGAGCCCCAAACTCATGCTGCATACACACACACACACACACACACACACACATCGAGACTGTAATAAAGAAGGAAAAGCGAAAGAAAGAGAGAACCACTGAGTGGATGCAGTGAAATTTATAGCGAACTGATCTACTTTTTAATGGTGGTTTTAGTATTAAAGACGGAAAAATACTGCAGCGAGACGTGTACGTGTGTACAAATGCACATTGCCATATCCTGCCAATGCATGGTATAATTGCAAAACAGCAAAAAAGGTGTTTGGCACAACGTTATACCGAAAATACATTTGTTCCGTTGTAATCGCATTGGTTTCGGCGGAACTAACCATTTTTCTCTCTCTCTCTCTCTCTCTCTCTCTCTCTCTCTCTCTCTCTCTCTCTCTCTCTCTCTCTCTCTCTCTCTCTCTCTCAATCTGCCTCTCTATGTGTACACAGTGATTGTGGCCTGTGGCAATTTGATTTAACCCATGATTTAAATTATCGCTTCTTCAGACACAGGGAAAAGTGATTTGAAAAGAATCGGAATTGAAATATCGAATGGAAACGACGATTACTCACAGCAAATCACGTTAGTTTTTCTTTCTGTTGCGATCAGCTTTCATTTCAATTCGACCAATTTTGTATCGTCGTTCAGTGGGGCTTTGAAAATGGATTGCGCTCAAGCGCGAGCGCCCAAACTCGTCTTCGATTGACCACTTTTGCATGTCCAATTATCTGGTGTGTTTAACGAGCACCGACTAATAATACCAACGTAATTGCTTATCTATTAAAATCAAAATTGACAGCGAGCTCGCTATTAAGCGATTGAAATTATCGATTTGGGCTCATGTGGATTTTCAAGTGACATAGGTCATGCATGGGTGGGGACAGAAAAACCAAATGACAATGCCCCGATTTCAAAATGCTGCTGCTACATGGCGTTTAGATTCCCATTACATGGAGCAAAGCAAAACGTACGTCTGCAACATCACAGAAGGCATGAAATGAAGAAGAAACAAAAACTGCACACGAATAATATGCCTGGAATGTGTCTCATTACAGATTTAACAGAAATGTTCTTTGAATTAAGTCGTTCTGCACTGAAAATAGAGAAAGAGAGAGAAAAAAGTATGCGACAACTAATATTATAAATTAAAAACAATGATGACAATGCCAATTATAAGGCTCCCCAACACCACTCACAATTACCACGCTGACAATGTGCAACTAAACTGTAAGCATACAAAGCTAAACTGTCATTAAAATATTCAAGTAGACACGCGAACCATTGAGCGAAAGAACAAACGACATAAAAAAAAGCACACAGTCACGACAATCCAGCACAATAAAATACGTATTTATAGTTTTAATTGAAACGCGAGTTCTCTCTAAGTTTCCCATCGGGCCTGGTTCGCAAAGACACTTTTAATATTTTTTTTACATGCGCTCGATGGTCTTGCTCGGCTTGATGATTTGCTTGTTTGGTTGGTATTTTGGCCGAATGGAATTTATGTGACAGATTCCATAACCGCGCGCATTTCAATTGGCCGATCAATTGTGTCGTTTGGGCACATAGTGAGAGAGAGAGAGCAAACGGTCGATTCGTGGCCAGTTTTGTTGTCAATGCGCATTAGTTCTGTCAACAGGGGAATTAAACACTAATTAAAACTGATTATTCAAATAGCACAGAATTGAATACACACAACCGATACATGGCATGGCAGAAAATGTGTATAAATGCATTGCAATTTTTTGATCGGCCGCTCATTGCATTTTCCCATTATTATGTGTTCCTCTCTCTTCATTCGCCCTTTGATATTGACCCGTTTGATTGGTTCCGTAGACAAATGATAAAAATAAGCGGGCAACGAACATAGAAGAGAAGAAGAGAGCGAAGCAAAATGCAAGCAAAAAAAGAAAGATTTGCAAATTGGAAACAGAAGAGAAAAAAAAAATGTTATGGATCTTAAACATGGAGTACACCATTTCCAAAACCGAAAACTTTGTAAATTTCGAACAAATTTTTTTATCGTAATTAAATTCGTGTTTTTTTTCCCTTGCTACCTCAAAGCAGCATAGACTTATGAGTCATGCGGCACTGGCATCAGAAAGAAAAAAAACACAGAAAAAAAATCAACTAAAGAGACGATAAAGGGAAAAATGCAAAAATGCAAGATAATAAACGAAAACGTGTAGAATGAAGAGAGAGAGAGCGCGAGAGAATGGAAATAAAAGTCTGCATGAGAATTTGCTGAAATGTATGTAGCAATGCGCGAGAGAGAGCGCGCGCGCGCGCCTGTATTTTCTTTGTCGTTTGAATTTTTATGCTGGTGCATTCATTTCATGCGTATTATCCGCATCGGCCGTTTCATCATTCATGCAACTTCTTTTGGCCAAACTATTACATCGTCATCGCCATCGACATTATCGTCAGAACTTTAGGCAAACTGCTTTACGAAGAAAAAAAAACACGACAGCGACAACATCAACAGCAGCAGCAGCAGTAACACAGAAATGAATTTACTAGCTGCAATGAACGGAAAGAAAAGGCGAAAAAGAAACGCAACAACAAAAGACTACATGAGTTTTTGGTTAGAAGAAAAATGGCAAAACCTACAGATTTCCAACGCAAATAGCGTGTGTATGTGTGTGTGTGTGTGTGTATGTTGTTTTTTCTTTGCTTCTTCTTTCCAACAATTTATTTCCATTTTAGTCGCTTTGAAAATAACAAGTCGAATGAATGACGAAGGCAACGAAAGAGAATAAAAAAGAGATGCAAGCATAAAATACCTAACTAAGCAAAATATCGAAAGAAGTATCTAATAAACGCATTGGGCAAATGTGTATACACAGAAGTAGAATGGAAGCAAGAATAGATGAAAAAAAAAAAAGAAGAAAAAGAAAAAATAACGAAAGAAATGAAGGAAAGAGAGAGAAGAACAAGAAGAAGAAAAAATCCGAATGCTGCACTTACAAAACCAAATTGAATATTTTCCATTTATATATTTAAACCGTCCATAGTATTGACTCAATACTGCGACTAAAATTCAAGAAAAGAAAAAAAAATCACACAAACTAATAAGTACGATAGTTTGATTCGTCTTAGCATAAAACATATTTATTCTCTCCGATGAGGAGAGAAATGATACGAAACGAAATCGAACAGAAAACATATAGCCACAGCAATGAAATTCTCTCTCACTCTCTCATTTGTACGGAGATGTTCATGCACACAGTGTGCACCGACCACACTTTCGGATAGTAGAATCCGAAGCCGACAACATTGCATTGGCAACAGCAACGGCAAAAGGAATAACAACACACTGAGGGAAAAAAAAGTGTGTATAATTCAACAAACAAAGGCAACAACGCTATGCACCATATGAAAAATATCATATACAGACACACAAACACACGCACATACACAAATGTATCTGTACAGACAGTCAAATATGCCTGACAACCAGATAGGGAAAAACAAATATGATTGTATGTGCATCAGACGGTATGGATAAGGAATCAAAACACCGACTCTATGCAAGTGTATAGACCGAAAACCAGTCGAAAATGTGTACACACGGTGCAACATGAAACATCAGTTTTTTGGACGATGACGACGATGACAACAACAAATTCTGTATACGCATAGTGATTATTGAAATGAAGAAAATACCAACTGCAGAGAGCGAGAGAGCCAAGAGTACGAAATAAATGATATTCGTCTGCTCAATAGTCTCCCACTCTCCGGCATCCATTCGTTTGGTATTTGCTTTTCCTATTAAATCCGAAATTCTTCGGTTCCGTTTTCATAACAATATTAACGCACTTCAACACAATATCCGATACAGGACTGTGCCAGACCAACGAATAACGCTCTTTCGACATTGATTTTTTTTTTTTTTTTTTTTTTAAATAAATTTCGTCTTATTTGTACATTTCAGCTCGAGCTGAGTGTTGTTGCCAAACTGATAGACAAAACTGTATATTAAATTATATGGCCGACCAGATTCACTTTTGATACTCATTTTTGTTCATCATGTAAACGCTCTTCTTTTTTCTTGGTCCGAAATTCGTTTCATCTCTGTGTTGTCTGTTGTCGTGTGGTCAAAAAGTTGGTGGTGGAAAAAAGGAGCCCAACGCAATTGCCGTAAACAAGGAGAAGAAGAAGAGAGAATTCATTTCGAATACAGTCTAAAATACATACAGGATAATTTATTGACCAAAAAACTGCACAAAATGAAACGTTCGCTTGTGATGCGTGTAGATTCTAGGCTCTTAAATCACCATTTAAAATTCTCTTTAGGTTTTTTTTTTCCTCGGTACCTCGCCTTTTTGTAAGAAAGACGAGAAAAATAAAAGGCAATCGCCTGAATGCCAGAAGCAAAGGGAATGCTCAAGAACTAAATAACATACACACACACACATACAGCACACACAATCAAGCCGACACACTGAAAATGAAATGAGACGACGTTTAAGAAAACAACACAGCACCGAACATAGAAACAGCAAAGATCGTAAACGAAAGAAAATAAATGAAAATGGAAGTTAAGAAGTTGGCCAAAGATAATTTACTTGTGAACAGATTTTAACATATAATGGAGGTTTTACATTACTCTCAAATGCAAACACGCCAACGCGCATTGATTTTTAGCTAAACATAGTTGTTGTTGTTTTCTCGTCGTATATATGTAATTCGGCTTAGCTTTGTGTAAATACTATTTTATGGTTTTATATCTTGTCTCTCTCTCTCTCGGTCTTCTTTACTTTTTTTCCGTCGTTCATTCGTTTTTCACTATGCTGCAGCAGTTGATTCCTTGGGATTTCTTTTCCTACTTCCCCTGTTCGTTCGTTTGATTTTATGGTATATGCTTTTCGGTTTGATTGCTTCGTGTGTTTTTTTCTCTCTCTCTCTCTCTTCTCTTGTTCGTTGAGAGAGTGGCACATTCTTGGCCATACATCTCAACTACTAGCATTGGCCTTCAGTTTGTGTTTAGTTTTCCATCGACCGAAAACCTTTCCCAAGACAAGAGATTGCATATATGTATGAAATAAGCAAATGCGATAGAAAACGGTATAATGTATGCATATATGACCAAAATGTTCCCATGTCTATCCATCCCGTACACTATGAATGCTCGACATAAATAGCCATTGTAATAGAGCCATAGAGAGAGAGAGAGAAAGAGAACGGGGAAAAAAAATCGTACGGAATATCGTCGTCAACACACGTCGAAAAGCATTGGCCACGCGAAAATTGCACAACCTGGTACTGCTCTGGGTTGCTTGCTCATTCATTGGCCCCAAAATTGGTGCTGCCGTTCAGCCGTTGTCATATATTCGATGGTCTAATGAGCAGACCACTACAATCTCCGAATGAAAGTCTTTTGCTTGCATTGAAATTTGTGTGTGCGGGTTTTGTTCGTTTTTTTTTTCCAGTCGCTTCTCTTGTACCCACAATTATGTTGTAAAATGAATAAACATGAGAAGACGAGAAGAGCAGCAAAAATCAAAAGAACAGTGAAAAACAACAGGAAAAAGTCCCGCAACAACACACGACCGACCGAACGTTCTACTTCTCGATTTACGAGACCATATAGCATATAACATTTTCGAATCAGTTTGTGTTTGTCGTTGATTGTGTGTCGAATGCAATCGCAGAACGAAAACTGCAACCGTTGACCAAATGAATAGATAGAAAATCGTTTGAAAAACATGATGTTACTTTCTCAAAACGAACAACAACAACGAAAACCACCGTTAGCCATATACAACATCAGTTTGTTTTGCGTTGCAAACTAATGGGCAAAACGATAGATACAGAGAGATGGACTTGACTCTCCGATCAGGTATCCATTCGACACTTTTAATCATTGGCCCAGCCAATGGAAAATAAATTGAAAGAACCGAGAGATAGAGAGAGAACGAGAGAACGAGATGAAGGAAAAAAACCATTCGCAACAAAAACTGCACACGCCGAGAGAGGAAGGGACCAGATAAAGCGATCGAACAACATAATTTACATGGAAATTGCATGAAAATCAAACTAGAATTTTTCATGGGATTTCCATTAAAGACTATCAGATTAGTTTCTAATGGCTATAGCTACTGCATGTTTCACGTATCGATCTTGTTCTCGACTCTCGGACAAGTCGGTTCATGTTTTGCGTGAGTGTGTGTGTGTGTGTGTGTCACGTACTAAACAAAAACATCCGAACAGCCAACAGCGGGCTGACACATTGTCGAGACAATCAAACGAAAGGAGCTCTCTTTCGCGCTTTCGCATTAACTAACAATGACCAAAAAAAGTTATGGCATATTCAATGTTTGTTTTTTTTTTTTTGTAATGGAGTTAGTGGCATTTTATGATAGTCGATGCACAATTATTAATGAAATTCTGTCATATCCTTCTGGCCATTGTCGTTGTTGCTATCATCTCGTTGTCGCTCATCTATATTTGGCAAATGCATTAAACGACTACATACCATGCCCATATTAAACAGATTGGGCAAAGGTTGAAAATGTACAGTGCGCTGTTTTCAGAGTGAGCAGGCAACGTGCGGCCAAATGAACACTTTGACGGAAAGATCATCAGCCCAATAGCCACACGACAGCTCAACAGAAACAGCGAAAAAATAAACGAATGCCAAACGGTAGCGACCGAAGAGAGCGGATCAAAGAAATAAAGCGCACACAAAATAATGAGTAGTGCAAAGTGAGTGCACATTATATGTTCTAGGTAAAATTCCATGACCATATTTAACATCGAATCGATGCAATGGCAATCAGGCTGCACATTCTCTCTCTCTCTCTCTCCCTCTATCTTTGCTTATCTGTTCACAATTTTCGTTTTCGCCATAAATGCGGGACTGTGTGTGAATGCGTACATATTCATTTCAAATGATGTTTTCTTTCACTACGACAAGCAGTTGATACAAAGAGTGCTCATCATACACTCCGGAAAAAAAACCACAGTTTTCAAAATGAGAAAACGTGAGGAGGATTTCGTAATTTGTTTGCATGTTATTTTGCAGCAGCACCATCTTTAATGGCATTGTCCATTGTACTATATTGGATTTTACTTAGACACTGCGCTTCGGCGATGTAGTCGCGCACAACTCTATGATCAACATGGAAATAAACAAACGTGATGCTGCACACAAAATCATATTCACACACGTTCACAAAAAAAAAGCAGACACAATCTCAAAAGAATCCTGAAAATCATCGACACATCGATGATGATAATTGTTTGTGTGTTTCTTCTGTTGTCATCGTTTATTTTTAGCAACCAAGCAAATGACACAGCTATTTGCTGCTTTTGCCATTTTGTTGATGAATTTACAGCGTTGAATGATTGTTGTGTTGTTGTAATTTAACGTTTCTTAGCTGGCGTTTTCCAAGTAATGACCCCAAATGCCACCAACATTTACATTCGACAATTTATCCCATGGATATTAGTACAGCACAAGTTATGGCGTCTTCATCTCCGTCGTTCCTGCTGTTGTTGTGGTCGTTAGTTTTTATGGAAATTGTCAATTTATTGACGAAGTTGGAATTATTTGCCAATTTAAAAGTACTTCATTCAGAGTGTTTTGCCAACGAGACACGACGTTCCATGCAAAACGGTTCAAATGAAATTATAAAAGTCGGCAAGCGAACGAGAACAACAACAGCAACAGCAACTATCGTAAAAGAATGGACAATAAGTGTGGAAAACAGAGGAAGAGAGTTAGAAATGAAAATTACAGGCTAGCTGCAATTAATGATAGAAAATAATAATGAATGAAATTTTTCTTCATGCAGATGCATTTTTAGTGGCAATAAAAGAATCAGTTAATTAGTCATACCGTTTGAACCTGAAATTTTCTGTCATTTTAAATGTTTATGATTTCCATATGAGCAATAATTAAAATTTAAATTTTTTCTTTAATCCAATCAGAGAAAATTGCATGCATTCATTGATGAGAATTGACGAACAAAAAGCGACAATGCGACATAAAATAAAAGTGCAATTGTGACATACTGAAAATTATCACATTTACAAATGCAAAGGTTCTTGAAGTTGGGTTTGTGTCAACGACGATGAGAACGAATTCGGTTGCGAGAGCAAGAGAGACCATAGATCAAGTGGTTATACAATCAATTCGAACGATTATACGTATGTGTATATATTGCGGTATGTTCATGTCCTTCGATATTCACTTTGTTCGACTGTTTGCCATGATCATCATGTGTCGATGATGCTGTGTGTGATGTTGCCGTCGAACTCAATTCTCTCTTGTTCTCTCTTGCCATGTGCCTGTTTACTTATTTGCTTTTTGTCGATTCTCTCTCTCTCTCTCTCTCTCTCTCTCTCTCTCTCTCTCTCTCTCTCTCTCTCTCTC
>NW_022601422.1:2144671-2190047 GCF_009176505.1 Sitodiplosis mosellana
CTCTCTCTCTCTCTCTCTCTCTCTCTCTCTCTCTCTCTCTCTCTCTCATGTGTATTTTTTTAATTCATCGTTCTTTTGTGTTCATTTCTTCACGCCCAAGACCTGAGAGCGAGTAGCTTATGGCATTTGTGGTAATATATTAGCATGTATCGCTTTATTCTTTCATTCATACGCACCAACCTATAAGTTACGACGGCACCAGAAAATTCTTTATATTATTTGCGTATAAGAATTGAGCAGCCGACGAAGAAGAAAAAATCGTTGCAAAACAATTACATTTATTGTTGGCTCGAAATGAATACAGCGCGAAAAAAAAAGAAGAAAGAAATCACTATTGATAGCAGAACAAAGGAGAATGTAATAAACACGGCGAAAAAAGAACAATGCAAAGAATGGTTTAAGCAATATGTAGATTAAATGCGTGTCCAATGCTTAGTGTATTGAGTTCGATTATAATAAATAGGAATTTGCTGGTCTTGTTTTTCTTATTCCCCCATTTTACCGATTCTCCGAAGAGAAATGAAACGAAACGAGCGAGAAAAAAAAAATCACAAAACTAAACGAATCATCAACACATACTCTTTTTTTTGTATTTCTCCTGGTGCGTTTTGCTTTGATATCGTCCATTCTAGGGGCTTCTGACCATTCGTAAATATTTGGAAACTACGTTTTATTAATTCAATGAATATTTAATGAATAAATATTGCATTCGCACGAATCTACGTTAAATTTGAAACATTTACTCATATTCATTCGTGAGGTTTTTCATTCAAATCTAATACAATCGTGTATGTGCAGTAGAACTTCCAAATGTGCAATAAAATCTAGTACTACATTGAGTAGAATAGAGTGTCAGAAATAAAAAATGACTGCAATGTTAAAACTTAGTTAATCGGTATACTTGCCGTCCGAATTTCTTCATTTATCTCAGAAATGGATGGTTTTTTCGCTTGAAAATCGCCCATGGGGTCGCCACCTCACATGAAATTTCCCGCCCGATCGATTGAGACTAGTCTGAATTTTCTCCGATTTCCCGATTTTCCACAGTAGCACTTTTCCTCTGAGTATATATTGAGGGAAGAAATTCGAATAAAAATGAATATTTTGGTTAGCCCTGCACGTTATCGTTTTGATTGAAATTTGTAAAAATATTCATAACATTTACAGCATTTGTAATAACATTCAGAACATATGCAATATTAGTGTAAAATTCCGAAATTTGAGTGAACATTTAGATATTCATTCGAGTGAATTTTTTGTCATTTTCCCCTAGCGTCCATTGTGTTGAACCGAATGGACGCAAACACTTGTGCCAAATCCCATTTCAACCTTTCGGGCCACGTGATTTATTAAAACGCAATACAATGTCGGGTTGACGCCGATGCTCTGCGATGTGAGTGTATTTCTCAATTTTCGGGCTGTTTGGGGAAATGTTTGCATCAAACATCTCCGTTGTTTGCCACAATGCGAGCGAGTGTGAATATTCGGTAAATTTATGTGCAAGCACTTAAATTAGCGGCACATTTCAAACGAAACAGTCAAACATATATCTCGATTCATGAACACAAAAGGCACCGAAACCGAATTGAACAACAAATTATTGATTTTAATTTAAAACACATTTTTGGCCAGAAACAATTCTGAGGTCTTTCTTAGAAGAGCGTGCTGTTTGCCAAATTATATGGAAATGAATTTCAGTACCATTTGAAGCTTTTACAATTTTTGTAACTTGGATATGTTTGCGATTTGCCCGAATCTGTGTTGGAAATGCTCGCTCTGACAGATGTAATTCGATTGGCAAATGATTTGCAATGGAATTAGCCGCGTGGTAGTAATTGGAAAAAACTACCGAGCAAATTTCCAAAGATCATCCATGGTTTAATGTGTATGATGGATCATACAAAAATGTTAGATGATGAAATTTTCAAAATGCTCAACTTTTTGACCTTTTTTTTTAATTCGCCAGTTACCGTGTGAATTTGTTGTTGAAAAGATGCTTCCCTTATGTACGAAATAGTACAGTTTTTTCCTCTTTCTCTCTCTCTCTCTCTCTCTCTCTCTCTCTCTCTGTCTGCCTCTCGTCGATTCCGTTGAGCAAACTGAAACGCATCCAAACGATATAACCGATTCAATTACACTTCCGTCTCCATTCCGACTCATCAATCCATCAATCACCACTTTATTACACGCAGCTTTTGATGTATGAAGCCTGTAAGTCTCTTCGTACTTCATGCGAAGCAAGAAATAACAGCAACAACAACAACAACAACAAAAAACGAAGGAAAATCTGAGCAAAATCGAAGCGCAAAAAGCGCAGCAAAGAATAAAAGGCAATAAGCGAGTGATGAGAGAACTCTTATTTGCTTCTCTCTCGAATGCGTGAGCGCGCGCGCGACCGCAAATCAAGAAATCATCCACGGCCACGATGAAAATGAACGATGTGAAAACTGAAAATTGTGTAATTTGAATTGATGTGTTTATAATAACCAGAAATAATATAGTTTTAAATACGGTATTAAGCGAAAATGAAATACATTGGGTCTTTTTGGTGTGCGGGATTTCTGATTGGGATTTCGAATAAAAATCGAAATTGTGGTTCAAAGAAGAACAAGCATAAAGAAGTTGGTGAAAAAAAAAAAAAAGAGAAAGAAATGAATCGGTCATTGCTTTCGAGTGTAAGGTCGTATATTACTGGTTCTTATTTTCTTCGGCTTGTAATAATACTATGGCTGCAATGAACTGAATTTAATTTATTACACTTACACACGCGTACGCAAAAAAATAAGGTGCAGAAGTGTTCAAGTGGATTTGAAGTGGTCCAATTTCGGGCTGGTGAATAATCATAATAATTCGTTGGCTCAAAATTTATTTTGGCAGTAAATAACGTTTGATGGGCTAATCTTCATCGAATTACCGACAAACGCTTATACAAATTCATAGTGATGCTCATTTTAAACTCCAACTTTCTTCCTCATCTCTCGTTGAGACAGACCTTGAATTATTACGGCTAGCTCGATTTTCTTTTCTTCGCATTCAACAGAAATATTTCTTTGCCGTTGCGCATAATCACGCGTCCACTTCCACTGTAAATTTATTGAGAGTGATAGAGGAAGAAAGAGGGGAATTTATTGAAACGAAACTATATTTGAAATCGGTTGAAAATTGTGTAGAAACAACAATTGTAATATATAAATTATCGCCCGCCGCTACTTCTTATCAGCATATCGCAAATGAGGCAAATTACTACGTATGTAACACCAACAGTGCTCTGTGTCTCGATATTAGGAAAATAATGCAGTCTCGAAGCAGACGAGCTATACATGTTCAGTTGTAATGCTAATAACACTATCCGTCAGTCGTGGTGCCACATATACACCCATTCGCAAATTACACTGCATTTGATGATAAATGAATCGTAACACAAGCGATTCTGGTCTCTTTTTTTTTCCTTCGAATAAAATATTTCGAGTTCGTTCCGGATGTGATATATCCGCTATTTCATTCAATGCGTCTTACCTCTCTCTCTCTCTCTCTCTCTCTCTCTCTCTCTCTCTCTCTCACTTGCTCTCCCGGTCGTCTCATCTTCTTCCCAGTTCAAAATTCGAATTTATTCTCGAATTATTATGATATTATGAATATATGGAAGAATAATGGAACGAAAGAAAAATAAAACTGAAATTTGTGTGATAAGATTTGCGTAGGAAGGCGCGAGCAAAACCTTATTCTCTCGGTTCATTCATTTTGCCCGTCGCTCGAATACAAACATTTCACGTTCGCCTCTATATGTGTATTTAAAATTGAAAGGCTTTTATTTGCGCTTAACGCATAAAAAATCCCAAATGCAGCCTCAAGCTTTTATCATTTGCCGTTAATTCCACGAACAGCGCAGCGCGCTCGCGCACAACAAATTAGACAGAGCGAAGCATGCACGATATGTACTTGCTCTGTTCGAGTAAAGTTCCATTTTATTTCAAGCGTCCACATTTATATTCGTAATCACAGCAAAAGGAAATCTATGGACTGCGAGAGTGAAGAGAAAGAGAGAGAGAGAGAAAAAAGGGTTCCGCAGCGTACGGGAATTTAGTCAGCTTACATCATTTCCTTCACTGCTAATGAAGAAAAAAAAAAGAATACCAGTAAAACTTTTAATTATGTCTAGAAGCGATTCCAGATCTATTTACTTTACGTGCGCATTTATTTTATTTTTTTCGTCATCGTCGTCGTCATGCATTTTTGTCCTCTTTCAGGACACAAACACTGAAATATACCAATATTAAAGGCAATCATGATATTCACAAACCAACGCGAATGAATCATTTTCTGTTTTTTTGTTTTTATTCTCGTTCTCTTTCTTTTTTGTGAGGCCCGTCGCTCGTTCGACTCCTCGATAAAAATCAAAATGATTTGTTTAACCCACCCACTCGGCACCGAAAGGGCTCAGAATAATGAGATTCAACGCAAACAAAATGTAAAGCAGCGAACACTCCCAGTTACGAGTATGAATTTCAAGAGCATGACCCAAAGTTGCAAACAGACATACACACACGCACACATATTTTTGTGTCGGAATTGAATGCGTTCGATTCAAAACACTTGATCCTTTCGAGAACAGAATATCCTTTGGTCATTTAGTTAATTCACATCAACATTTTCGTTTCGTCCTTCTCTTCATTATCGCCCGACATTCCTTCAATTCATTTAATTTAAGTCACATTTTACGATAATTTGGCTTTTGTGTTTAGTTAACGTCACGTTTTTTAGTTGTTATTTTAGATTTTTAAGAAATTTGGCGCTGATCATTTGCCAATTTCATTGTTCGCACAATTCCCGTAGACATTGGTTTTGGACTTTATTTCAACAAAATTGATGCTTATTGTTTCTTTTCTTTTCTTTATTAATTTTCCAGTTTGATTCTCCATTCGAATGATAATTGTGAGGAATAAATAGAGGAGTAAGTGTGCGCATAATTTAAAATGTGAAGCAATGCAAACACGCGCCAAAAAATGCTTGTCTTTCGATAGACAAAACGCGCGATCGACAACAACAACAACGACGACGACAACGACAACAACGTCAAAATTAACAAAATAAGTGACACACAACGAAGCCATCCAGCAAAATTTCGGTATACAATGTGCTGATTCAAGACTTGAACGTTGAAAAACTGTATGCAATTTGGCAAGATGAATTTTTCGCTTAAAGTTATGAAAAATCGAAAATAGTCCGCTTTTTCCATAGATTATGATGAACTTTAGTTTTCTCGGTTAAAGCGCATTTTGTTCGGTTTTTGTCGTTTTTCTTTGTTGTTCATTTTGAGTTTTTAGATACATTAAAAGTGAAAATGACAAACAAAAGTTTCGTTGTGTGAAAGGTGAATCATTTTTTTTGTAAATGACGGGAAATGATAATACATTTCAATCAAATGACAAAAGTAATCACTGAAAAATACCCGCAATTAAATACATTGAACGTGTAATCAAATAAGCAACGAGCAAAACATCGAATCGAACGAATCAAAAACAAAACAGAAAGAAATTTTTTTTTTTTCAACCTGTGCGAAAGCGACGACGGAGAAGAAGACGAATTTCTGTTCGACGAAATCGAAACTGCCCGTTGTTTTGTTTTATTTCCTTTTTTTTTTCTCTACGATTATAATAGTAAAATCGCGTGTGTGTGTACAATATGAATTCCTATGAATATGATACAACAATGGAGTGTCGTGACAATGGAGTGCTATGCGGTGTGGTTCGCAGCGGAGGCATCGGACGAGGTTAATATAATCACAAATTCTCTCTATAACTCTAGTTTAGTTACTATGTTTATTATCGCACGTTTAATTAGATTAGAATAAAAAAAAAATGTATAAATTGTATGCAATCAGATCAGTGTTTAGCGAGCCCACACCACCGACCAACCATAAAAAACAACACGAGTTTGACGATAAGATGGGGTTGTTTGGGCTGTCTATCTATTGAATGTGCCGTCATTCGGCTACTCAGCGCATTTTCAATTGGGCGTGCAATTGATGTCGGTGATTGTGTATGAGTGTGCTGAAGGCAATCGCACGTACATTTCACGCAATGTGTCATTCAGATCCAAGGGATCGATGTCAGTTAGCCGGTGATTTTGTGTGTGTGTGTGTGTTTTTTTTTTTTTTTTTTACACCGCATTTGGCCCAAATTGTCACTTGCACGCAATCATTGTGGCGCGTTCAGGTTGAGGCGCGTCCGGTGGAGATTGGCTGTGATTGTACACTCGTTTGCTTATATTGATAATATCAATTTATTATCGACATAAAATTGTGAACAAGACAGTACAAGTGCCGTGAATTTCGTTACTTGAATCAAGCTCACAATGCAAACCATCAAATCCGCATTTGGGTTAGATGGTGAATGGTTTTGTGCACTGCGGCCAACACAAGTCACATCGAGTAATTCGACAAATTTCCCGCTAAATTGCTATAAAAACGTCAATGATGATATTAATTTATCTTTAATCGTTATTTATTATACTTTTAATCTTTGTCTCACTCTCTGACTCCACACGCGAGCTTGTATGTGTGTACGCTGTACGGTCTCTTTACTTTGTCGTCTTCTGATAATTAGTTTTGGTGAATTGCGGTTGTACGGAAATTTATTTGAATTATCGTTTATTCGATTTAGAAAATGTTTTTCGGTCGTGTTCTTTTTTTTCTTCTTGCTTTCGTATTACGCGACTCAATCTTTTCCACATACATTCACTCCACTCAGAGATACACACAAGAGACGAAGAAATTGGCTCACATTTCTGTCATAGGTTAGTGATGCGTGTTATATATTCAGTGCGAAATTCGCATGAGAAGAAGTATTACTAAATATATTAAATTAAGGGGTTTCGCGACATGCGACATTTCATGTACACAATGTCACGAGCAATTCGCTTCATCAGCGAAGCGAGCAGAAGAAAAAAAAAAAAACAACGAAGAACAAGAAAGCGAAGCAGAAGACTTTGTTTGTGTGTGGGACATTGAGCGAAGCTCGTTCAAGTCGACGGGCGCACACAGCAAACATTTATACATAATGCAATTAAATCGAATTATATAGTCACATATAGACCATAGACCACACATACTCCAGTGGATAATAATGTGGCATATAATCATTCGTTCGACTCACCGAGACGACGACAACGACAACTGCAAGAAACAGAACAGAACAGAACAGAATGGAATAGAAACGAATTGGATTGGAACACAACTTTGAAGTCTGAAATTGAAGTGCGGAGAGAGAGAGAGAGAGAGAGAGAGAGAGAGAGAGAGAGAGAGAGAGAGATAGCGAGAGAAAACTGAGAAGACACGTGAATCACCTCAAAGCAACGAATCACCACCAAATAATATGTCACTGCTGCTTGTGCTTGTTGAAGACAGGATGTAAATGCTTGGATATCCCAAAGAATATATCATTTTTTCATTGAACGTCTGTGCGTCATGAAAAATCAAAACCAGGGGAAAGAACGGATTTCCATGCGTGCTTACTAAGTAACTGATTAAACGCACATAAATCGCAATACGGGAATTTCGATGCCCAGCCCTCGATGATATGTTCGTTTAGGTGTCTTTCACATTATTCATACACAAACACACTTCATGTGTGTACTACACAAGCGGTACACCGAACTTCTTTTCTCACCATGCATATTTAAACGATATGGTCTCTGTGTCTTGATGCGACTGCCCTCTGTTGCTTCAATGAATCTCTCTGTGTCTCTGGCTCTCTGCGTAATTTATGTATATTTAATTAGGAACCTTTTATGGATAGTTAAGTTAATCTAATTTCACATGTTATTGGCTTTTATATTTACTTCCATTAAATATCCAGTATCTTATGTTTCTGCACTGTTGTCGGTGTGTGCGTTTGCCATGTTTCTCTGTGTCTCCTGTAGCTCTTTATTGCGGCACTCTCACTCTGATGGGTTATGTGCTAGCTTTGCTATAAATATAGATTTATATGGGATATACGCTTTTCACATCCTTTTATCCAATATCGGCTTTTGTCTTTTGACGTCCACTTCGGCCTGGCCTGGCCACATAACGATGAGAAATGAGTAGCAGCGCAAAAGGAAAACAATTTTTGATTGAATTTTACATTAAATACTTTCGGTTAGCTAAGACATCTTCGTCAGTTACGCTTGTCCTTTTTCATCCACAACTAGCACGTGTGAATACAGGAAGCGGACAAAATAAAAAACAAAGCAGAAAAAAAAAGCAATTTTCGTGAATTAATAATTGCAGTATGTTGGTCAAGTGTTGCCTTGAGTGCGCATGCTTTTGTTTGTCTTGTTCCTTTCTCACACCCGGGATTAACGAGTAAAACTCAACATTTCTACTTGACTACGTTTTTGTATACCGACAATTTATCTTTTTTTTTCCTCGTGTAAAACAACTCGGCGAATAATTGTTGTCATCATATTCAGTTAGTCGATTGCCATGGCAATTTTTTTTTTTTTTTGATTTTTCAATGTGCGTCATAAACAATCCATACAATTTTGGCGAAACAAAAATGTACACGATGAAAAAAAAAAAATGGCAAATGAAATTCGAAACGGATAAGACCTTTCCTCTTTCTATCCATGTTATACCGTACCGAGAAGGTAACATTTCGATGGGCATCTTCGAACCAATTAGCAAAATACGGCTTCCGAATTTTGCCCCGGCCAGACGGTATCAGCCCAAACAATTGATCCCAAACAACTACATCGGATGATTGAAAATGGATTTTTGTGAGAATCGAATACACTCGCACAATGAACGCCCATATGCAACTTAATCCCTCCGATCGAACCAAAACAAATAGAACCGATAACATCGATTCATCTTCAACATACTCGAAGCACATCGATGGAAAATGAGAGTTGAAAGCGAAACAATTGAGAGAAGGAAGAGGAGAGAGAGAGAGAGAGAAAGAGTATCACATATATACGCGCATATAAAACCGTTTTTGCTCGGTATTTTTTTTCTCTCTTCATTCTAAATAATTAATGTCATGCCGCCGCCTCTCTATTCAACCATCGGCCATTTACGAAACTTAATCAATTCCAGCGCTTGATTTTTGTCGTATGGCAAAACGACGACGACGACGCTGATGAACGTAAGAGACAAATGTGTATTATTCTAATTTCCATGCCCCTCGTTTCGAGGTATGTAAAAGAGCTGTAAAATACCAAAAAAAAAAAAAACAAAATCCATAGCACACACAAAACCAACAGACACACGATTGAACGCTTTAAAAAGCAACGATATATTGAGGAAGCTACACGTATAACGAGAAGAGAGTGAACACACGAAAAACTCTTATTTGATATTCACACCAACGACCATATTTAAACGTAAATTTATTTGCCGTATTATTATTTTTCCAAAGAGTGTGAGAAGAGCGAGAGAGAGAAAAGTCGAAATAAAATTTCAATCGAAAATTTATGTTTGTGGCATTTTGTTGGAGTGCTCGATCTGTCTCTCGTTCATCGCGCGCGTATAGATGCTTGGTTTTTGTGTTTGGTTTTGTGCATTCAGTTTCAGTCGCTTTGCTCTCTCTCTCTCTCTCTCTCGCTCTCCGTCTCATCTTCCCTGATTATATCGATCGTTGCCGTCGTCGTCGTCATCGTCGTGTGTTGTTTTTTTCTCGTTCAACTTTTAATGTGCCGTTTGGATCAATTGCTGTGGCTTTGCTGTGCATGGAATTGGAGAAATTCGGTTAGATTTTATTTCAATGTTGATTTTAAAGCTTCGTACAAAACACCAAACAGCAAAACTGACGGATTTGGTTCGAAAGTGAACAAAACACATTACTTATGCCAGCTTAGTGCATCGCTCTCAAGACAATATTTCACCGAGACGGCAAAGACACATCGGAGTGTTCCGTGTGCGTGTGTTTGTTTGCGCTTGTGCGTGCGATAGAGCAAGAGACAGACAGAGAACGAGAGATCGATAACCCAAAATGAAATTATTTTCAATGACTGTTTTTGTAGTGTATGTGCTTGTGCACATTGCATTTGGATTTAAAATGATTCGCATTTTCATTTGTCGCCGAAAAATTTCGCCTGTCAAGAAATGAAGATAGACCGACCGGGCGAGCGAGCGAGTGCGAGCACAAAACAAATAAAGTCGATTTCGAATTCATTTAAACTTATTTTAAAGCTCGAACATTTTTGAATGCACATCGACCGAAGTTTTCATGTGTTTGTGTCTGTGCGTTCGATTCTTGAATTTTTGGGCGAATGAACAAGAAGAAAAATAACGACAGTTGAATCAAGGAAGAAGAAGAGCCGACTAAAAAAGAAAACGAAATATAAATGAAACGATATATAGGGGATACAGCGTGCGGTAGGTAGTGTGTTTGTGATTTTTTTCCCTTCTTTCTTGGGATCGGTTCATTTTTAAAACAAAAAAAAAAAAACAAAAAAGAAGAGACAACAACATAGCAAAATAAAACCTCGAGAATACACATGTATAGTCGAGGATACAATATGCGCGTGTGCGAGAGAGATTTGGATGTTATATCACTGGCTTGTTTCACGTATGAAAAAGACGAAAGATACACACACAATTTGGGTAGAGAGACACTTTATGATTCTCAATCGTGTTCTCGTTCGGGAAATGCACGCAATCTTTAACTGCAACCGAACAGAACAGAACAACGAAAGAGAAAAAAACAACAACAACCATGCGGACAAACAAACAAGTGATACGATGACAACAACGACGACGACGACGAATATATTCGGGGTGAGCTTAAGTCGAGAGCATTCGACTGTGACAACAAAGAAGAGTGTATTTAATGGCAAAAAGAAGATTCTTTGGCCATAAGCAAAATGCAAATATGCACCACACCGACACACACACACACAACACACATTCCATAGGACAGGCAGCTAGAGCGGTTGGACGAGCGCGCTATAGAGAGGCACATAGATCGAATTGAATGTGGAAAGAATATTCGGAATAGAAGAAGGAAAACGAAATGCAAACGGCAACGTGCATTTTCGTTGCACAGAGAAATCCTCCGTGCAATTTCAGTGATGCTACAAAATATACACTGTGCACATGACATACATTAAATTTTCCCCACCAATCATTCACGCTTTGTGCAGTAATTTTTTTTTGTTTGTTTCTCTCTCTTTTCTTGTTCCGAAGAACAAAAAAATGATTCGCGAGATGCATTTCAATGACAACAACGGGCGACACACATACACATGCACGATTCGAATGACTGTGCTTGCATAAATGCTTGTTTTCAAGCATTTTTCTAGCCACTTTCGAGATGGTTCTACTTCTTCAATTTCAGTTGTTTTTTTTTTTCACCCATCCAATTGTTTCCACCGTTCTGCTTGCCAAAGTACTCGCTGATGGAAGACTCTTAAAACTCACTGAGATTTTGCGCTAGCAAACAGAGAACTGTTCGCAAGATGACGAATGATATTTTGAATTTACAACTAAAAAAATGGGGCTGCTTGAATTATTTTTGATAAACCTTATACAATTCTGCACGAAGAGTTTCCGCACGCAAAGCGAACACAATATTAAAAGCAACAACGTGCGAAAATGCAAGAAGTTATTCTATTGTCCTATTTTTCGCGAAAGTAATTGATCTTGTTGTAATTGATACTTGGATCGTGTTTTTTTTTGTCGTCAACGCACGCATCGTAGAGCGAATAAACCAAAATTTATATTGCAACGATTTAACTTCAAAATTTTCTACCATTTCACTTTTGATGGCACACACTTTTATTACTGACGATGATTGAAATAGAAATGGATGACTGCGTTTAAAGGAGTCTTCTGTAGCGTGCCGATGTAGTTGCATTCGAATAATTGGAAATGCATCGAGAACCTCAACGCCAGGAGAATGCGTTTAGGTGTGAGAAAATGATAGCGTGTTGTATTTCAATCGGTAGAATATCAAGTCACACATCATGGCAGCTGCCGAAATTATCACCTTTTACTCATTCAAAAGAACCGCAAATGTGAGCATTTGTCGGTGTAGTGAGAATGTGGACTTGCATACGTCTGGTATGGCATTTTCAGAAAAACCAACTAAACATAAGCTTCACATAAAACCATCAACACTTCATCTCAATATAACCATCGAAATGAAAAAAAAAAAACAGATTACATGCATGCAAAAGCACACATACACACACACACACACACCAAATCAATAACATTTAAATGAACGATCATTGGGGAAACCAATTTTCATGGCAATAAAGTGATTTTCAAGTAAGTAATATTTCACATACATCTCATCGCATACTACGTATATATATAAATTTCACCATTCACTCCGATGAGCACTCTTATTTTAATTACCCTTATGAGATATGCAATCGATATGTTCAAATTGGAATTGTTGAAATTTCCCAAATGCATATTTGAATGTGATTTCGACTGTGGGTGCTCATAATTTAATTTGCCCATTGAAAATAAAACGAAATGTATGAGTTGCTCAATGCTCAACTTATCAATCGGCAAATAGGAAAAAAAAACACATTTATCTTCCTTGACGACGCCGACAAAAAAAAAAACAGCTACGAATAAAAAAAGAGACACACACAAACCGGCTGAAACTTAAACAAACATTAGATTGGTGCTTCCGTATGCTGATTTTTGGGTCCATGTGTTTGTAATATATATCACATCTGCGATGTGAAAATGTTCGGCATACGAAAAAAAGACATATGCAACGAGCACGTATCACAAATAAACACAGAGAAAAAGCGTCGAACGAATTATGAAAATCACTATAAATCACAAGCATTGCAAGTAAGAGAATACGAAGCCAAGATGCAACTTTCAGACAGTCATTTCGGAGTAATATTTAATTGAAACAAAATCGTCTCAAATGACACACAGTTGAGAGATGTGCAATATTTTGTTTGGACACCAAAAATGGATTCCATATGTTTCAACGATAATGAATTTAACATTCCATCAACTTACGGTTTTTTCACTCTCTCTCGAAATATTTCGGATCATATTCGGGAGGGAATTTTTTTTCGGAATTCTGAAGTATTTCATTTGTGAATCGCATTATTCATTGATAATTGTCGGGAGATTCAGATTCAGATAGAGAGAGAGAGAGAGAGAGAGAGAGAGAGAAGGAGAAAGAGGAAGGAGGCAATGTGAATCAGCCTCATTCAGATGAGAGAATCATTCTGTGTGAATGTTTCATACGAATTCACATCGCATAAAACCGTCAGAATGATGCTTGTTTCCTTCGTAAAACCGAGAGCATAAAAAAGCGGAGCGAAATAAAAACAAAGTGTAACATAAACTAGCTAAATTGTACATCGGGAGAATAGTTGGTTAGTGCCAATATATGGGTATGTTTGCTAGCTTGTTTGGTGCGATAAATTTTTTCGGCTGATGTTGTCATCATCATCATTGTCGTCGTCGTTGTCGTCCTCTTCGTCATTGTTTCACGAAGACTACTCAACACACATGGAGCAGTCTCCGAAGCTTTGAGTGTGCATTTTGCTCGATCCAATTCGAATTCTGCCATTCGCTCTCTCTCTCTCTCTCTCTCTCTCTCTCTCTCTACGTTTTTATCGAGTCGGATGATGTCTTGGCTTTCATTTGCTTCGGAAAATGAGCTGTTTAAACAAACACACTTAAGCTGTATTGCCTGCACCCGATTGCAATGTTACTTGTCTCAATCTACTGGTCCCGTAGTACTGGGTATGTGAGCATTTGTGTGTTAGTATGTCCTGATCATTTTTCTCTTTGGCATTAAAGCACTCAGCAGTTTGCAGTTTGCTAAGCAGTTTAACGACAACGATAAAGGGCCGCGTTTAGTGTTTTGTAGTCGTCAATTACAAAAAAAATGCTTTATAAATGCGGTAAAACACTCACAAGTGTGGTGTGATCACGATGTTGTCTCAATTCATCGTGAAATTGCCGCGCAGAAGTGCGCGCGTTAGAACCGGCAATTGTCATAAATCTTGACAGCGCAAATAAACAGTGACACTCATAAACACTTAATCATTGAGCTAATTTCCAATTATAGTACATATATGATGGTACCGTGGAATGGAAGAGGAAAAAAAATCATCAAAATAGCAATGCAATTTCATATATTAAATGCGATGACATGTGGAGAAGATGCACCTCATGCAGAAAGGAAATCGCAATCGTTCACAGTACAGAGTACACACACACATACCAAGAGATTGTTCCATTTTTAATGCGCACCGTTGTTTTGAACTGTGCTGTATGCTACCGGAAAATACTCCTTCAACATGTGTTCCATGAACGAGAACATCCATCCATGCGATGATTCATATTTTATTGACATTCATTCATTCAGATTAGTTTTAACTCGTCACAAAACGTTTCCACTAAATATCTGGTCGGTCTGGCTGGGGATATAAATCATTAAATCTGTCGTTTTCACACCCACTTCTCTTTTGTCCGAAATACGAGAGCGCGCGCTCGCACTCACACACTTCCACGATAAAATATTTGCCACTATTTTCTTATTTCATCCGTATTTTGGCTTTGACACAAACTATTGTGTACATTGTACACATCGATAAATTGCGAATTACATTTTATGCTTTTATGGCAACCAATTCAATAACGAACGAGCGCCAAATTTGCTATTCACTTTCCGCCGCGCAACAGCACATAAAAGAGCACATCAAATGGGGGACAGAGCGAGCAAGAGAGTGAGTGCAACATCTTAACAATGTGATTTGTATTTTTCGTCGAAGCAATACATTTTTCGAAAACCCTTTTCACCCTTGATGTCTTCATAGCCTTCGTTTCAGTTCTTCCCGCACTCGATTCTTTGGAGATGCGAAATAAGAGACTTGAAGAGCCAAAAGTATGCACGACAGAGAAGAAATAATTCGCTCGTCTTGCCACTTTTTCTTTCATTTTCGTTTCCTCTCCTATCTTCGGTGCACTTCCATACACACAATACACTCAAATTGGTGGTGTGTATATTCAACATGATGATGACACTGAAGAAATAAGACCACAGAGAGTCGCTTCGCTCCCCTCTGCGTTCTTAGGATTTTAGTTACTTATTCTATTTTATTGTTTCACAACAAACTATTTTTTTGCGCACTATGGATTAAAGGCATAGTACGAAGGATATATATTTACAACAAAGTAGGTACAGAAAATAGATTTTCTCAGTTATTTCAATAATGAATTACAAGATCTTGGTTTAATTTCTTTTTTTGAAAGACACTGCCTCTGGTTTAAATTGAATAAAAAATATGAGCATAAAATTCAAATTCACCATAATTCGTTTCAGTAGTAAAAAAGTATTAAAACAAAAAAAGAGCAGATTAGTAGCTCTACATTTCATGTAGTGCTAAAAACCGAAACCAGAGAGAATATACAACAAATATTTTTCGTTAAGATGTTGAAAACCACATCCGAGCGAGAGAGAGAGAGAGAGAGAGAGAGAGAAAGAGAGATAGAGTGAAAGGAGCTCCAAAGTACAAAAAGGAATATGTATGCGGAACGAAAAGAACGAAAACGATGAAAACGTTGCAAAAGATAAAGAAATACATTAGTCATAAAGAGATTTGTACATGTGAAACCGTATTTATTCGCTCTCTTTCTCTCTGGCAATGCAAGAAGACCCGTTTGCCGAGCATAAAAAGCAAAGAGATATTGCGGGCGGGCGGAAGAAGGTTATGAGAGCATTTCATTCTCGCTCACTTGGCAGTTTTCGCTGCTTCAAAGGACATTTTGCCGAAAAAAAAAAAATAAAAAAAAATAACCTTTCCCATAAAAACTGTTGACAATAATCGCACAAATTGTATTCGGGTTGCACAATTTAAACGCTTGTCTGTGACATCGTATGCACTGTCGTACACAAGAGAATAGGGAAGGAAAGAGTGAGTGTGTGTGAGAGAGAGAGAGAGAGAGGCAGCAGTCGGTTGTATGGAGCCGAGAGCATACAGAAAGCCAAGCGACATTTTTCATTTCGAAAAACACACTAAAATATACTATTTTCAGCACTTCAATGGCATGATACCCTTGTATCGTGTATATCGCATTTTTCTGACCATGCTGCATAAACATTAATTTTCGAATGTTATTTTACCGTTTGTCTGCAACTATTCGGCTATGAACATCAAAAAGCGCATGATAAATCCACTTTTGAGGCTGAATCGGCCTCAGGGTCTCCGGGCTTAAACTAAATTTTCATGCCTCTCTCCCTTGCACCACATATCGCTTTTGTGCACAAATTGGAAGTTGTGATCAATAAAATTACTCTTTAAATATACTTGGAAATATGATTATCGCAGCCATTCAGTGGAAGAAGAAAATGCGACGAGCTGCACTGTACAGTGCAATGACAATAAATTGTTAGTCTTTCAATTGCTACTACTGTTTCGATGGAATGAAAAGTAGAAAAAAGAAATCTATTACCAATTCCGTGAATGTGTGCGTTTGCTGCTGATGGACCAATCATTTCAATAGCATTTATAACAAATTTATCGTTTAATTAAATCTTATCAATTTTTTTTTCGCTCTCTGCGTTCATGTTCCATGTGCTGGGAATGAACAATTTTATTTCGCCAAATGCACGTTTTTATGTTAGAATATCGAAAGATATGCGCCAATTGCAGCTCCAATTTTTTTTGCACTCATCTCATGCATGCTTTTGTTGGTGCAATGCACACACCGAGTGGGAGAGAGAGAGACTCCAAAATGAAAATGAGTGCGATTGAAAAGGAAAAAAAAAAACAAAAGCATACGATATGTATCGATCTTCTTGTTGGATGAGCCAAACGCATCTCTACGTATCATCGCCACAAAGGGCTCGCACTGCAAACGGTTTTTCTATGATTTCATTTCGTGCAATTCCATTTCTGATTACGTCGTTGTTGCTCACGTATCGAGCGTTTATTTTTATGTGTGTACGCACGTTAATGCCATACTGATATCAGCCAATTGCTATCGATTTTCATGAATTTCGGCAAGCACAAATTCATCTCATCGTCATATCGGTATTCGGTTTCATCTCTGTAACCAATTGACCACCATTGATCGCTTCTTATTTCGATTTCAGCCGGGCAAAGCATAAGCTTGCATACACATACACACACCGAATGCCGATGACGTAAACTTTTTGGCAAAGTAACTTTTCGGCAAAGTAACTTTTCGTCATCACGCCAATTGAATTCATTCGATTTTTGGTGGAGGCGTCTCCTCCCCGGAAACTTTATGTGTTTGATTAAAACAAATTTGTATCCAGCGAAGAAAAAAAACCCATTTCCGATCATTTCGTTCGTTCAATCATCTGATTTAGCCAGCGTTTGTTCCTCCGTTCAGTTGGTGCGCTTTTATGTCTTTTCGTTTTATGTTTACGCACCTTTGAGTCGAAACAATACTTAAAATTGCATATGCGAGGCGAATGGTTGGTGTACGGGTGTGTGCGCTGTGAGACGTTTCGATTTCGCTGTTTTCTGTTCGGATCAGTGCCACGGTCGCACTTTACATGGACATTCAATTCGAATATTCCGGGTAGCTCTTTTGCCCGACTTTTATGGATATTTACTTTTTATAGACGGTGTGGTTAGAGAGAACGTTGTGCACACAATCAACATGGTCGAGAAGATTTTTTGTTCGATTTTCCTTTGTGTCTCCCTCTGTATTCGACTGTGTGTGAGTGTGTGTCGACCAATGTATTCAATTCTTGCAAAAATAATATTTTTTGGCATTCTTTGTTTCCGAAACGAATGATGTTCGATTGGCTTTTTGGCATTTCGACTGATTCGGGCTGAATGTAAACTGAAACTCCTCATGATTTGGGTTCGAGTTGATTTGACGCGGCGAGACCAATCAGCCTGCTGTCGTTGCATTTTTTTCCTCTATTATTATTGCCCGATATGAAGAGCCGAGCGATAACACACACACACACACACATACGCACACACGTAAAGTGCTAAAATCATGTCAATTCGCAGCGCTCCGTTTGGCTCACGGTCTTTGCGCTTTCTTCCACTCGATCGCTGTTCGCTTTATATTTATATCTCGTGCACGAATTGCGTTTAGTTTTTGTATTGGAGTGCTAGTGGATGGAGCGCTGGCGCGTGTATATGTGTGTATGTGTTCGCATTTTTTATGACTTGTACTTGGGAATTTCCCTTGGGAAATTTTGATTTCGGTGTTTTTGATTCGCCTCTCTTTCGTTCCTTTCTATCTCTTTCTTTGCGTGTTGAGCGCTCACGTTCATCGCTTTCTTTCTATAAGACTTCAAGTAAGCTTTTTTCTGTTGATACCGTGTTTTTTTTTGTTGTTGGCATTTTCCGAATGCGAGAGACGAGAGGGAAAAAAACGAAGCAAAAAATGAAAATATTTTATGTATGCATTGTAGCAGGGTAAAAATGCCCAATAGAGAGGTGCGAAACAAAACGGCTTTCAATTTGTTTTATTTAATTTGTGTGCGTGCGGTTTGGCTTAAAACTGTTTTTTGTGACGAAATATAAAATGGGAATGGACAGAAACTTGCCCGCTTCTTCATTGCAACATGAGGCTAGATTTTTTTTCTCTCTCTCTCTCTCTCAGTGCTCCTACGGTTCCGAAGCAGGGTATATTTTTCAGTTGAACCTATGTCAGCATATAAAAACAGACCAAAAAAACACATCCAACCATTTATGATGGTGCAATCCGATGCGGAAATGCAAACAGCCAGTCAAGAAGAAAGAAAAATCCAAAGTCAAATCCAGCGTATTTCCTTCGAACATTTCACTTTTAAATCAATAAAAAGCGAGCGGTTTCGTGTCTATCTCTAGTGTTTACCATTAGCTACCAACGCATTGATATCATTGGCAATGGCAACGAAAAGAAAACAGGACGCAGAAGATTATGCACAGGGATGGAGAGAGATAAAAAAGAACCAACCAACCAACATATCTATTCATAGTTATTTATGTGTTTTGCGAGAAATTTTCAAGGAGCATAAAAATTTCATCAACAAAACACCACACACACATATATATATCGTTTATTCCGCATAAGTTTGGCGATAGCGGGCATAAGAAGTGTTCACCACCACTATCGCCACCACAAAATCCATACTCTGTACAAATCCAAACGCATTTACATATGTTAAATGTTTCATGCTGTCCCCCCGCAAAGAAGGAGAAAAAAAATAAAAAATGAAACACAGAAAACTGAAAACAAGAACCGCAAAACGTATGGAAATTGAAATACTATCACATGGAATGAAACTCAAAGGAGCTCGAGAAAAAGAGAGAGACAGTGAAACGGAGAAAAAACCAAACAGATAGAAAGAGAAAAGTGTCGATGAACGGAAAGCGGAAGCAAAAAGATGGCGCATATTTTTGCCTTATCGCATCCATACCTTTTAACAAATCAATGAAATGAGTAGTTCGCACCCGAGTGCGCCTCATCGACACATCGACTTTTCTGCCATATCGAGGCAGCGGAAAAAGTGCCAACAACAACAACAACAACAACAAACAAATCAATTCAAATGAAACGAAACGAATGAGTTTTTGCGTGACAATTTTTCTTCTCTATCGTATCGCCTCGCAAAAGAAAAATGACAGCACCGATCTAATCATGTGTCGAACCATCACATGCATTTTGCCCTACATACCATATTCAACTTTGCCAACACCTTTCATCCGTTTTCCACGTATATGGCAAAATCCATATATATGCGAGAATTATCACTTCTTTTATATATATATTAATATCAAAAGTATTCTATGTTCTTCGGTTCAATGTGATTCGTTCAGTTGCTCATTCCTTTTCGGTTGGTGCCTTTTTTTGCCTGCTCGTTTCTTATTCTTGCGCTCGCCCTAAACACCGTTTATCTTTTGGAATGCGAGTGTTGCCTTTCTATCGTCGATAAAGTTCATTATTCATATCTCGTGACACATATTCGTTATTCGCCTGTTGTGTTCAATATATTTTTTGTGCCTTTTTTCTCGCTCTCTCTCTCTCTCACTCTCCCGACGTGTTCCCGTTGTTTTGTGTCTTCCACATCGATGTTAGCGTTTTGTTTTCACCGAAACCGAATTCAAATCCATTTGTGTATTGAAAGTGTCGTGTGTGCACACACAAGTTTTCGCTATAACATTTACGATTTCATTCACGATGATGGGCTGCGATACCAAATGCGACCCAGTGAGCGATTGAGCGCTAGAAATATATAATGTAATTATTGATAGGTCATTTTTCCTCGCCATATGTGCAATATCGTGCGCATGAAATTCCAACGTTGTCGTCGTCGTCATTGTCACAAGGAGCGTCGTCGTTCGCCACGTAAAAAGTCGACTTTACCTGCGAATAGCTTTTCGATTTTCATACCAATGATAAGAAAAAAAAAAAAAATAAACGGAAATTGACCCCAAAAAATAGCGCGTAAATTGTCGTTTTCTTTTTCACACCACTGTGTGTGTATGTGTGTCGGTGGCGTCACATTCGCACAGCAAGTGTTCAGCTTCAGATCGGGTCTTTATGATTTCCTTTTTTTCGCTACTTCTTCGGTGTGTCAGGTTTTGTTCTCTCATTCCTCGATCGAAAAAAATTCCGTAAACGTTGTTCACTTCACTGAATTCGAAATAAGGTGCGTCGTCCTTCCAAGCCCTTTTCTTCCCGTTCACCGGAATCTTTCATATCCATCGCGCCCCAATCGTGACGCGTGATAAGAAAGCGCAAAGAAAAATCAATAAAAACTATAAATGAAAATGACAGAGATAAAATACGGAAGTATATGAGATGTTCATATCTCAGTGTGTGTGTGGGTTTGTGTGTCGCAACACGGCAAAAATGCTTACAATCACATTACTTTCCAACCAATCCTAATATTTCATTCATTATGATAAATAAACGAATTGAAAACGACGAAAATCCCGGGCGTGCTCATATACATACGCTTACATATATGTACGGTACGGATTGTATATGTATTCACCGCAGATTCTCTATCAAATATAGCGCATTTTCAGCGGAACAACGGAAGCATTCATTCATGCAATTGAAGAGACGACTTCCTGGCAGCGCCAAAGCATAGAAAACCAGGATTTTGTGCTTTTTAATTAAATTGAAATCAGTTTTTATCTCTAGAGCTCGCTCTGTCTGAAAATCCCGCGAGAGACAGACAGAGAGCAAGAGAGAGAGCGTACAAGAGAATCGAGCGATAGCGATAGAATGAAAGAGATGGAGAAACTGAATGAGAAATTAAATACACATCACAGATGGATAGAACGGGTAGATCGAGTGAACACTGAACGAATCAAGAAAATATTCATCCAAGGAGTAAGCGTATAAGACAAGAGTCAGTGTTGTTTCATGTTCGTTTCGTTTCGTTCACTATAGCTGTCTTTATTTATTGACGGTGCTCTCTGTTTCAATGTGATTGGAAACGGTTCTCGCCTGGCTGCCGTAGCAAATTATATGATACTTTTGAATGAATCAATCCGTCGTCACCAAGAATTTAGCTACCTAACATCGTTCATAGAATCGATTGTTTTGCAGGTAGCTAGCTGCAGTTCGCCCGTTTTTTCTCTCTCTCTCTCTTGTTTCGATGGAAATTGACCTGGTTACGTTGTTAAACAAAATAAAAAAGAAGACACGTTGTTCCATTGCGAAAATGAGATTTGGGACACATATGCAGATAAATTTAATGTATTTGCTTTATTGGTTTCTGTCTGTTTACTATGCTCTCTCTCTCTCTGTGTGTGTGTCTCTGGCTCCTTCCTCTCTTGCCCTCACTCACTTGCTGTGTTCTCATGCGTAGTCATCGACAACACTGTAACGACGGCAACCACTTGGCTTTTTTGCCCATTCTTTTTATTTCACTTTGACTTTCCGAATGCTCAACATTTTTGCCATTCAATTGAAATAATTCAAAAGAAGGCGAAAAAAAAGAGTAAAGGATAATGGAATAGATCAAGCAAAAGAACGAATGAGAGAGCGGAAAAAATGTGAAGAACACATTGAATTAGATTCGACACAAAAGCAGCATAAGCGAAACAAATATTACAATTCATTCGTAGATAATCAGCAACTAAAAGATCTGTCGGCACAAAGTAAATATATCGAAGCAGTGTAGAACAAAGCCTTAAGTGAATCCAATGAAAACGAATGAAAGGAAGAAAAAGATGGGATGTTGTAGGCCAAAGTGGCACAGAAAATAGACGAAAAAAAAAAACAAATCATAAGAGAAATGATGTGCAAATCGACCGAAAATAAAGCCTGTGAGTGTATTAGAGAGGGAGATACAGTCCAGGCTCAAATCACACTTCAATCAGAAATGAATAGTTCGTAATATATTCATTTCAATGGGAGGCACTCACCAAGTCTTGATGTATGTGTTTATGTGTGTATGTGTGCCATCATTGACGATATATTGAGCTTCAATTGCATGATATCGCCTTTTATTTCATTCCAGTTTTTGCGCCATAAAAAGAACGAATGAAAGCCAAAAAAGAAAGGAGGAATCGCGTTGCAGACTTTGTGTCAAGCAACTAGAATTCACATTGTAAAATTATGTAAATTGAATTGAATTTTATTCAGCAATAACGTTTAAAATGCGCAGAAAAAGGATTTCTTTTCCCTTTTTTCCAAAGGACTCGGTGAAATGAACAAAACGAACCTTTTTTTTTTATTCCTCCAAACTCTCGCATTCGCACCACTTTTTCGTTGCTTTTCATCCGCTTCGGTACACTATATGCAACCATTGAAAGTGTACAGAGAGCGAGAGCGCAGCGGCCGCACTTTAGTTTCGAGCGAAAAATTCGTTTCAATCAATAAGAGGAAACTTCATTAAAACGTGATGGATTTTAGAATCCAAAAGTGAATTGATGCGAGATTTCATTTGTTTCTGTGTGTGCCCAAGTATGTGTACCTAGAGGCAGCCAAAAGAGGGTCACATTCATTCATGCAAATAGAGAAAATTGGTCATCACGATACACTTCGCTTTTGCCGAGTGATATTTTTTTAGAAAGAAAAAAGAAAAACCAACAACTGTTTAAAACTCATGAATAAAAATAATTGACCCCATTCGCGGATCGCTTGCGCTTGGCCCGTAATTATTCTTGTTTTTCATTTTATTTCATCTTGAAAGCATCTTCAATCGATACAAACGAAACAACGTTGCGTGCGTTTGTGCCAAGCCCATTTTCTTTTTGTTGATGGGAGTTGATTTTGTCATTTTATCAAACATTTAGACAACATTCCAATTATTCCGAGACTTGGGCGCGAATCAATAGAATATCAAAATCCATCTACTCCAAAAGAGTGTGTACGCGTGGATAAGAAAACCTGAAAGTACATTTGGTGTATTTTTATTTATTTCGGTAGTCCGCTACCACCATAGCTACTGTTGGTTTATTGTTTCATTTACGTATTCAGTACACGCGTGTTATTCAACAATGGCAACGAATACGCAAAACAGTTAGTGTTTAAGTTTCAAAAGCCCGGGAGTTTTGTTTCCATTGTTCTCGATTGTGAACTATTTGATTCGGTTGCCGTTTTGAGAACGGAAAATGAGCATAATTAAAATGGAAAAGGAAAACAAAAGTAGGGACATCAAAAAATAAACACACACAAACACCCATCAATTCAGTCTAGAAGCAAAAAATAAATCACTATTATCAACTGTTTCAATTGAAGAAAAAAAAAAAAACAATCGACAAATTAAGTCGTATCGCAACGTGTGCCGAACATGCTATCACAGTTTCCGATATTTCATTGCTATAAACATTTTGGGCATCAACCGCGCCACTCGTCGTCGACGAACAATCTTGATAGAGAGGTGCCAAGAATGTTTAAATTGAAATTTCGTCATTCATTATGAATTTAGGCTGCTTTTAAAAGCGGAAGTGTTTTTGTTGGTGTTTCTATTGCTGCTGCTGCTGCTGCTGCTTCTGTTCTGTTCACTATTCCCTAGGAAAAAAAAAACTCATGCGCGCAAACACACAATGTGCTCACGTCTCGCTCCACCGTGTCAATTATTCAAGGCATTATGTGCTGCAATTGTTTGTTTCATAGTTTCACCATTGAATACCAAGCACACAAGGCTTTTAATAGATTGATGATATGTGTGTATGTGATTCAGTCTTCATTCAAAACTCACAAAATACTTTGATTTCAATCAGTTTTCTGGTTATTTTGTGACTTGAGGAGGTTTTCAAGTGAAATTTCAAGCAACCCTTTTCATTGATACACCCATTCTTATTTCTGTTCTCCAAGACAAAAAAAAAACATAGCACGCAGCTACTTTACTATAATTATTACGAAAATAGAAGTAACGGAGAAACATTTGGAAAAGAGAAATGAAACCGAAACCCTCATTTCAAATAGTTTTGTTTGACTCAAAAAGTAATTGTCGTTAAAAATTCATCAAATAACTTTTGAGCCACACGAAGTTTTCGTTCATACCATATTTTCTGGCGCTATCATCGTGCTAGTAGATATCACCTGTGCAACTTAGAAGAATTCTCATCTATTTTTCTTCTTCTTTTTATTACTCAGAAATGTTTCGTAAACGCCTACACATCGAATGGAAAATGATTAAATTTTGAGAATGTCAATAGAACGCATAGAGGTGTGACCCCTATCGATTTGAATTACGGTGGAAAGTTTTTAATTAGACAAAATTACCCGTTTGAAAAGGGGTGCTTATTTTTTTTCAAGATGTCTTTGTTGCTTCGATGTCTTACCCCGTGTGAAAAATTTATGACTGACTAGCCAGCCGTCTAATTTCGGACTTTTTGGCTGACTATCAGTAACTAAAAGTGATTATCTCGAACAAAATATTCGACTGTAGTCAACTTTAGTTATAGTCATCTAGTAGCCAAAAAGTCCGAAATTAGACGGCTGGCTGAAAGAATAACTAAAAGTGATTATCTCGAACAAAATATTCGACTGTAGTCAACTTCAGTTATAGTAGCCAAAAAGTCCGAAATTAGACGGCTGGCTGAAAGAATAACTAAAAGTGATTATTTCTATACAACATTCTTGAATTCAATTAACTTAGCCAGTTTTAGTTATTTGCAGCTACATACAACTGAATGACTGTCAGTCACTTTATTTGCACACGAGACGTCTATCAAAGCCTGTACTAGACTCTATTCTATTTTCTTCTCTTTTATCGATTGATATTTCATTAGATTATAACATTTGAACGATATCCAAATAGTTTCTTTTGCGATGAAGAACACGGAATGTTGTTATCTCGGATGAATGTCATTGAATGAATTGAGGACGTGTGCAAATGTAATCAAAGCCATCAGGTCTAAGGCCATCATATGCAATTGATGCATTTGCCATACGAGGTGTCGATCGAGCACATTCCAATTATAACAATGCACCATATTTGTATTTTGAATAAATGAAACACATTGTTCTTGTTTATCTAATGCATACCAAGCAAATGTATTGGCAACACCCTGAGAAAAAAAACTATCGAAATAAAAATAGTTCATTCGAGCGATGGGCCCCTCTGGAATTCGCATTACTTGCATTGTTCGGCAATTAAAAGCCGCGCGCCAATGAATAAATGAACGTTTGTCTAAATTCTGTATTATTTTTGCCTCTGCGCAAACATCATCTTCTATTTTGCATACATTGCTGTTATTGGGCGACAGAATGCTCGCTTTCCATATAAATGTTTAGGCATATAGAAGACTTTTCGATTTGCAAACAACATTATCGTTAATTGTGAATAATGAATGACGGTAATTCGAGCAACTCTTGTGCCATGAATATTATTTGCACGCTTTTGGTTGACCGCATAAAATGAATTTTTGGAAAGCGCTCAAAAAAGAAGAAAGGACTTTTTTTTTTGGATCTGTGCCTACCAAAATGCATATTCGTATGCATTCATAGTCGACGAAAAAAAGCTTCAATCTCAAGTATAATTTTGTTGTGCGTGCGACTTGTAAAGCGGAAATAACCGCGAAAAAGAGTAACGCAAATGGAATTAAATAATGCAATAAAGTTGAGACACGATATGCGTACACACTTCGCAGACATTCGGTGCGATGCATACGAATGAGTTGGTAAAATGGAATGACGACGACGACGACGACGAAGAAAAAAAAAATGGCGCATCCCAACTAAATAGTTGTCAAAATAATTACACGACAACAATGACACCAGATTTGGCAGAACTTTTATATGAACAGTGCTCAAGCTTAATGGACTTTTGGCATATTTCAATGCAGGAGAGACAACAGAGAGAAAAGAGCACTAGTGAAAAGAGGAGCGAAAAAAAAATGTGCCGCACCATAAAGCGCACATGATGAAAATCAGTCGCAATATTAGTTGATGAGCATAGATGCATCTATGCGATCCAACGGTGGTTTTTTTTCGGCGGCGGCTGCTGCTGCTTGCCACAGCATATTTTAGGTGACTTTGGTTGATGGGCAAGATGGGAGAGGCTACAGAGAGCAAGAGGTATGGGACAGCATCAGCAGCAGTTGCAATATTTGCCAAGAAACAAAATAAAAGCGTTATTTAATAACCAGTAGATAACGCAAGCCAACTCAGTAACCGAGAGAAAGAGAGAGAGAGAGAGAGAGAGAGAGAGAGAGAAAGAGAGAGAGAGAGAGAGAATGTGTCGTAAAAAAATGGTTTAACATGAAAAGTCAAAAAGGAGGACCACACGATGAATGATGTTTGCCAGGCCCATACCTCGGATCGTATACTCTCTCTCTCTCTCTCTCTTCCCCTCTCTCGCTCTCTGCTTTTTTGACTGCTCTGTGCTCGTCATATTTTTGCAAATTATTAGGTTTAAAATTTGTTAAACATCCGACTAACAAAAAAGGATGCAGACTAACAAAATGTGTGCGTGTATTGTGACCAAACAGCAGCAGCAACAACAGCACCACTAACAGAATTTGGTCCCATTAAAACGTAATATCATCGTAAAGCCATATGTCTGTATCCAGCACTAGCTTGTTTATATCGGCTGCTTGATTTAACTCTTGGGAGCTCACATCACAATCCCATTTTTTTACTGTCTCTACACAGACTGTATTCTATTTTGTTATGGAAAAATATGTGCATGTATATATATGACGGCGCGTATGCTGCGCTAGTGTGGGTTCCGCCCGAACAAAATCTCAACTCAGCTCATACTCTCTATTGAAAAATTGGTCAGATTGCGCATACCTATTTTTTTTTTTAAAACATCCATCGAAAATATTCTCAATCATATGTTTTAATATAGAAATTTTAGGTTATGGATGTTAATTATACACTATCGTTTTTTTTGTTGGTTGTGGCCAAAAACAATGGGCCATCAGGAAAATCGAATGTCGAGTGAGAGATGGAGGGGAACCCAATGCCTATCATCAAATATTTGAATATCGTTTGTTTCGGGTGCGCTCTTTTTTTACATTCTATATGTGCTGCTCCCTGCTGAATCAAAGTGGTCAGAATGTGATTAAAGATGACTTTAAATAGCAAATGGAAATATGATGTAGATTATGGGTGAAAGAGATAGAGATAGAGATAGAGATAGAGATAGAGATAGAGAGAGAGAGGAAGAGAGAGGAAGAGAACGGAAGAAGATATCAAAATTGCCCAAATTAAACGATGTCCTCGTTGCTGTTAAACGACGCCATTTAAAATATGCGTTATGATATTAGTAGACACAGGCTGGTGCGCCGCTTTTTTTCCCTCTGCATTGTGATATCCATGCCATATGAAACGGAATATGCATGTATATACAATACACAAACGACGCCGGTATTTACAGGCACAGCATATTCAAAATCGATTACTACAAAATTAAATGCCATTCATCTCTTCATTTATCACCGTTTTGAATGCACGTTTCACAATTCATTAAGTGCGCGCGCGCGCTCTTTTTCGTCATTTTCATCGTTTTTTTTTCTCCATCGTTTCCCTCAAATTGTATTTCAATTCATAACAATATTCAGTCAGAATGCGCCGTCTGAGCTAATGGGGTTGTTTGCAGACGTCGATGTTTCTCTTTTCTTCTGGTGTGTGTGTGTTGTGTGAATCCTCGGACGAAATTATTAGAAATTAACTCAAAGTGCAGGTCATGAGGGCGCACATGTATCAGTTCTCGATGAAGACGAATTGAAATTTAAGACAGATGCATAAATTTTGGGCGGTTGTTGTTCGTTTTTTTTTCGCATCTTATATTCCTTAAATCTAATGAGTAAATAAATGAATGGAACGAATGAAGTCATTAATCCTAACGCGCGACTCAAAAATGAATAATAACGATGGATTCAAGGGAGCAAGAGAAAAAAAAAATTAAATACAAAAGAACCACACCGACAATACATCAATGAATGTGTCAGAAAATATCTGACAGAAAGCAAAATGATTGAGCGCATGCATTCGATACATTTATTTTGACAGGAGATATACATCGAGGCAAAATCAAGTGACTACAGACTGTGAATGGAATGTGGCAATTGTCCTCTTAAAGTCTCAACCACTCTCCGTCTCTCCGTTTTTCTCTTGTCTCTATTTATTTTTTGTTTCATTCTATGTTCATTTCTCTTTGACTGTCGCCTAATGTTACTCCATAACGATGCTCATTTTTTTCCCTCGTCTTCGTTGGGCTCGTATTTTCGTAATCAACATCATCATCATCATCCTTCGACTCATTCACCACATTGCTCCAGTCAATGGATTTGACTAATGCGTCAACGTTTCAATGTCTGTCGTACTCCAAAAATTGCACAAACGCCTCGACTCATTCGCGCACTCTCTCTCTCTCTCTCTCTCTCTCTCGATTTCTCTGTGTGCGTCGCTTTACTGCTTCAATTTGTGCATATGTGAGCGAGCGCGTATATATTAATAAGGGTTATTGCCATTACTTTTTCCACTCTTTGATAGAGTTTGACACATAAAATACACAAGTCGGAAATTGCTTTGCCGTTGATTAACATCCATTTGAGCTGTGCGTTGCCTTGGTTTTTCAGGCCCATAGCAATGAAGCGCATTTGCGCTTTGACTCTTTGTGCTCTGGCAAAAAAAAATGTGCAAACGAACAAACGAGCAAGCGAACGAGCAAAAAGATCATTGGCTGATAGAAAAAAAAAACACGGGCCAAATGGATACGTGCATATTTTTTTCCCTATGCTTCCATGTTTTTTTTTTTTTTTTTTTGGAGAGTAGTCATCACTATTTTGTGATGCATGCTGATGCGAACGAAGGAAGCTAATTTGATTGAATGGCCGAAATTCATTATTTTGATCGTAACACTTTGGCCTCTCTCTTGCTCTCTTCTCCTGCTTCTCATCTTCTTCTGCTGCTCTTCTCGTTCTCTTCCCATTTCATTCGTTCTTTTTAATATCCGTTTTAGCAAGTTAAATTGCTAATTTCTGATTATAAATGGACACAGCAGGTAAATCGATTAAAAAGGGAGCCATCGCTGTAGGGAGAAATACATATATATGTATTTAACACTACATTTTTTTACCATCGCTGATTGGCTACTCAATTAATATTTCAGTCGTCCTTACGCACACTGAATACCAGACTCTTCGGTCGAATGAATATGTTCATCGGTTCGAATAAATCCATGCGTCGCATGTTCCATTCACAATGGTCAGAAGAAAAAAAATGCAAAACGAAATACAAAATTACATTTGGTGTGCTTTGATTTTGACCCCATGCCTAAGTAACATACATTCGCCGAAGGAAGAAAAGGCAGCGATTTGTATAAAATTTGAGCGAAATTCTAATAGCATATAATTAAATTGTTTGTTTAATTATAGTGAAATATAGTGTGCTAGCAAGCTAAATGGCTTGACTTTGTCTACACTTAGCAATCGGTGCCATAATCACTACGTATTCACAAACGACTAACTCTCACACTTTGCCTCTGGTTATTTTTTACAAACACTTGGCTTTTGCATTCTGTTTTTGCTGGCTTCTTTTGCTCGAGAAAGACCCTGTGTGAGTGTACAAACATTGACGTGAGCTCCTAATTTACGGATCTCGGGAATGAATGGTTGGCAAGAGGAAGTGTGTGTCGTTCTGTGTGCGTCCGTGTTATCTACACGAATGAATAGTGCACGTGGTTGAGATTCTAAATAAAGCCGCCGAGAAATAGTGACCAACTCTGCAAGTTCGAGTTTCAGAACAAATTAATCCGTAACACCTTCTCCTACATTTGTACATACAGCCACAGCTCATCATCGCTACATGTGGAACACTTCGCAAAAGAAGTAAAGTGGTGGTGAACACTATAGGGCTAAAGTGATGCAGAGAATGACCATGAAAGTTAGAAACTACAGAAAACTCAATTAATTTCCACCATTTGTGTTAACAATAGATTGTCGATTCGTTTTTATTTTTCCCCGTTGCCGCAACAACCAAAAATATTCAATTAACCAGCAGCATTTAAAATGCAAAGCAAACAGAGCGCAGAAAAGAACGAACGAACCAGTTAGAAATATTTAAATATGCATTGGGAAAATAGATCAAACTGTCAAAAAAAAAAAACGATTGGTAAAGCGTGTACCGCGCTCTAACGAACCACTTGAGTTACTGTGCACGAAAATTGAACAAATGCAATGCGCGAGAAAACGAGAAAAAAGCACACGATGAATTTAAAACAACACTCATGTGCAAGTAATGTATAGAAGAGCACACCAAAATTCGATCAAAGTTTTTTTTCATTTCCATGAAAGAGAAATCGAATGAAAAACTTTTTTGATTGCCGATTCTCCTTCATTTTCGCTTCGTTTTTTTTTCTAACCACCAGGAACATATTTTCTTTATACTCATTCGCGCTATATCGTTCTCGTGCAACAATAACACGGTACGGGTTTTTAGTTGAATAGAACAATTCTGATCCACATTTGGCGTACATGAAAATGCATGCCGTACATATCCAGACTATTGGGAAAAACAACAACAAAATATCATTCAAACCATTCACCACGAAGATGACTCAATACACAATACCAACTGAGACGCATTTCCTCTAGCATTTCACAAAAATATTTTGTTTTTTGCTCAGTTCGATTGTAAGTGTTCTTTTGTTTTGTGCATTGAGGTGCATATTTTCGCATTTTCATTTATCGCATAATTTTTGTGCTACAATCATACGGCAGCGGCTGGGATGGTTTTTGTTGTTGTCGTCTAGTGACGCGTTTTTGCAATCAGATGGCGTAAATTAGCAGGTATAGTGGTTTCCAGTGGTGAACAATGTGAGAGAAGCGCAAAAGTGCGAAGAATCAAATAACCAAATTTAAAAATCCAGGCACAACACAAAACACAGTGCAAGTGTATTTAGTTGATTTTTTTTCACAGGGAATCATAAGCAAAACACCAGCTCACAGCACATTCTGCGTATTATTTGTTGATAACATTAGTGAAAAAAAAACACGCACAAAATGCCCGTAAGTTGTGCAATTCAAATGCCAATGTATACATTCACGCGCCAATCTTCCATTCATTCAATTGTCGATATCTACATTCGCACTCAAGCAAAGCGAACAGCAACAGCACGAAAAACGCTATACAGTAAACATACCCCCTCACCGAAAATACGGAAATATCAAAACGCATTGAGCATTCCGAGTGCGAAAAACAAAACAAAAAACAAAAAATAAATAAAAGTAGCAAGTTTTCGGCGTTGCTTTCGGGGTTTCAGGGTAAAATAGTAGTCTGCTGTTTAACGGTACTGGTGCTGGTGTTTGATACTGCTATCGTTGCTGCTTGATGCGATGTGTGTGCGTTGTCGGTTCACTTATACAATAAAATAAAATCAATATTTTGCTCTTTGACTGTATAATGTATGTGCACACATTTATCGCTCGGCGAAAAGCACTCTCTCTCTCTCTCTCTCTCTCTCTCTCCCTCTCTCAATGTGTTTGACAAATACGGCGTACAGTAATAGAGAGCTCGCTCACTACTGTGCTAACACTCTATCGGTGGCTTCTGATTGCTACTGTTGTTGGTGCTGCTGCTGGTTGGATGGTGAAAAATGGAAAACACATTTTCGCGTGAATGAGAAATGCTGCGCAGAATCGCGCACCAACAAAAAATCCCATCATTCCGGAATATTTACAGATTTCTATAGACCAAAGAGTACATGAATGCATATATGCATTGATAGTGGCACCGAAAAACGCCATTGAAAATAATCAGTAGCTGGAAGAAAGAGAGAAAACCAGCAACGCTAAATTACTGCACGAAATAGAAAAAAAATAGAATGGAATCGTCGAGAACAAATGTCGAAAGAGGTTATAATAAAATTGGCCCATTTGCACACCATATACGAAATCGATGTGAGAATGAAACACACCTGAAAATATAAAACGACAAAAGAAAGCACATTGAGACGAAAAGGTAATAAGCTATGCCATTGCATGAGCCCATCTATATCATTTTTTTTTTCTCGTGTTCCTTTAACTCAAAATATTGGCCATTTTCATTTTCCGCAAGCTCATTCACGCCATTCAAACCATCTCAACACGCACCTATACACCAGTTCACGCATACCGTTCAACTATTAAACCATATCGAGCTTCTGCCAACTTTTTTCTCTCTCTCTCTCTCTCTTTCCCTCGGCACATATGCCCGTACGTTATTCATTTCTTCGCACCATTGTGTGTGTGTGTGTGCTAGTTTCGTTGGTGCTTTTTTCGTTGCTTTGGTTCCTCTTTTGCCGTTTTGTCGCTCTTTTATCTCAGTCTCACTATATTCAACTCGTTCCGTTTCTAACATTCTCTCCTTCGCATTCATGCCGCATTCGTTCATTCGCTCGTTCGCTCAAACGTTCAAGCAAATTTATTTTTGACTTTCGAGTTTTTTCACCTCTGACACTATTAGCATTACCACTTGCTTCCCACCCCTGAGCATTTTTGACACAAACTCTCTCTCTTTCGCTCTTTCGCACTCACACTCACGAAATCAGATGTTGCAGAAAAGTGTTGAAAAATAGTTTTAATGGACCGAAAGAGTTTCCTTGCAGCAAAATTATTTACTCAATAAAACAGTGAGACTCGCACTGTGAAAGCAATGAATGGTATGAAATACGGTGGAGCGAAGCTGGGTGAGCGAAAGCGGGAAAGGTAAAGGATGAACAGAGAGAAGAAAAATGGAAAAATATGCAAACAACTAACTACTCAGAGCTTGTAAAAGGTACACGGAACTGCAAAATTACGGAATTAAATTGAGCGGCACTCAGTCAGTCAAATGGTTTCGTTTTAGTTTTTTTTTCTCTCTCTCTCTCTCTCTCTCTCTCTCTCTCTCTCTCTGTTGATGTCGTCCTTGTTGTTGTGTTTCACTTTCTCTCGCATTCTCGTTACCGTTCTCGTGCTATCTCCGATGTAAATGTCCATCTCGAGTAAAATTGCGGTGCAATAAGTGCTTTTTAACTATTGGCAATTGTGAATTGGAGCATTAATAAAACGGACTTTTATGGTGGTAGCTTCAACAATCACTTAGCAATCTCTGGAGAAATCAATGAAAACAAAAAATCCAATAAATAAACAAAAAAGAATAAGGTTCGGTGTGTGCGAAAGGGATTCTTGAGTATGGTACACATACACGTTGCACCATTTCGAATTTAATATATGATTTGTTGCATTGGCACACACACACATTGGCTCAATTGATACATCGTGATTTTTTTTTTTTTTAATGCAATTAATTTCAAGCCTCTTCAGCTAGATTCAATTTAAAAAAAAAAACGCATAAATTCAAAATTATTTTATTCAATCAAATGAAGAATAGAAGCAGAAAATGGAGTAGGTAACGTTAACACGATAGTCATCAAGTGCTTCTGAGCGCAGCGACACAAAATTTTGATGATGAAATTGCTTTTCGCAATTGGGAACACAGCCGCCGCATATTGTGCACTGCACACGCGGTTGGCAAAGGACTTTTTATGATTAAGCTTTTTCCCGCGCCATAGTTTGCATTTTAACCGCATTCTCAATTAAATCGGATGGTTTTTGATGTTGAGATTTTTCGCATCGCAATCTTTCCGCATATATTATTTTTGATCCGAGCGGGAAGAAGAGCTTTTAATTAAGCTATAAAAATGAAGCATCTCTCTCCCTCTCTCCCTCTCTTTTCCATATTCTTTCGAATCCGCAACTACTCACTGCCATTATGCAATTTGAATGTTGTTGTTTTGTTACAATATAAAGAAACAGCACTTGATGCATATTTCATTTCACTGTAATCATTTCCATCACACTGGTGATGGCTAAATCAGTTGATTAAATATACAGCAAACTGAAAGCAAAGCAGTCTAAAGCGACGATAAAAATGGCATTTAAAAATGCATCAGTATAACATGGATGATAGAGATAAAGGGAGCGAGAGAATAGGGAGAGAGAAAGTAAAAGAAGGTGTTGCACCTTTCATAGAGAAATGAACACAAATTACACAGATTAAATCGAGAGATCATTCTGCCAATATTATGTAAACAAACATAAATTTAATAGTTCAACTAAATATATAACCATTTCAAAAAAAAAACAAAATCCCAACGCGATTCATCGCGGCGTGGTAAAGTGCATTCGCGTGCAGATAACAAAACCAAAAATGCCAACCAAATGGGTGTTAGCTGTTTGATTGTTGGCCGACTCCACAGCTATGTACTGAGTTTTATTTATTGTCGCCGCGTACATAATTTTCATGTGATAAATCACACTTTCGTCAAAGAGGTTGAAGAATGGCACACAACATTCTGTCGCTTAACGAATGAATGCAAAAATCTACTGAAGATGGGTTGGGTGGCCCCAAAATAATAATCGTGCGGCGTTATGCATTTGTGATTTTAATTTTGAATAATGGAGTTAATCGACCGTATGTATATCTCTCTCTATATATCGATACACAGTGGGCATACATATATGCACAAACGCACACACCCGACAATAACAATCCGTAAACTGAACATCGACGAGTGTACTCATGGTCAAATAATCGAATGAAGACCATTCCTTTGTCGTGAGCTAGAGTATTTATTTATTTTAATTCTTCACGCATATTTATGTTCGCATGACACATATTGGCCGGGAACTCAGCAGCATTTTGTATTTTGGCACCCGCTGATTTTAACTCGAAAGTGAATGCTTTATCGATGGATTTTTTGCACGGGCTTTTCTTCTGAATTGTCATATATACACACACACACACACACATACGATCCCCACTCGGTATGTGGCTTTGCAAATGGGCACAAATATTGCAAACAATTTTCCCGCTGCTACTGCGACGGAATTGCATAAGAATTGCGAGAGTGCGCGCTTGTGACGAGACACAGACCAAGCCAAGCCAGGCCAGGCGCAGGCAGTATGGTAGGCCGACAGTCATCTTTACCGACAATGGACAGCTTCCAAACATATTATCAACTTTTGGCAATTCATTCTCATTTTGTTTGTTTTATTATTTTCACAAAATTAATCTATCGTTTCTTGTGCTGTTGTTGCTGTTGCGGCTGTTGTCGCTACTGCCGATGCTTGCACATCGACGATTGTGGTGAATGAAAAACAGCATAACACAAACATAAACAATGCTTGCCCCTCGCGCGCGCGCGCGCGCGCATGCTTCCGCGTCACTCCGTCCATTCGCATTCTTGTACCGCCGTGCACTGAGCGTTTTTGTTGCCGCTTTTATTGTACTTTTAAAAATAATTTAAATTAATGAACATGCGAGTAGTCATTGAGCTGAATTTATGAATGTGCGCTCTTGCAATAATGCATTTGTTGCTGTCGCTACACTCGGTCTATCTATCTCTCTATCTCATTCTCGTTCGCTTGCTCGCTCACACTTTTTTACTTCGTGTCATGTTTTTTCACTTACTCGCCCTCTGGTCGCTCTCTTTCGCCGCATGCTGGCTGTTGTGGCGTAGCTATGCTGATGCCAAATTGTTATCCGACTTAAATGATTTATATTTATTTATAACATTATCATTTGTTGTGCGTGTTTTTTTCTTTCGTTGTTGCTGTTGCTACTGCTGCTGTTGCCATTGTTGCCATGGTCATGGATGCGTTCGCGCATTTGGCGCTGATTGTAGCAAAAATGCGTCATAAAAGCCTCTTCAAATGTATTTGTCAACATATGTTATTAAAATTATTGGCAACGTACAAGCACGATTACGCATACGCAAATGTGGATGAGTTATGCAATTAAATGCATCCAAATGCGGGACACACTGCTCTCGTCTCGTCTCTTCTATCTCTCTCTCTCTCTCTCTCTCTCTCTCTCTCTCTCTACCATTTCAGCTCCAGTTCGTAGCTATCTCATTCCACGATAAGCCTCTGTGTGTATCCAATTTAGCATTTTCATGTACTTGTCAAAATTTAATAATTCACGCGCATGCATGTGCGTGCGTGCGTGCGTGTGTGTGAGTCGATTTTATCATATCTTCTGCTCTGAATTGTGTGTGAATCGCGCGCACGTTGCAAACTCTCATTCATATTTTGTGTGCATTTTTGTTTTATTATTAATCTATAATTTTGTTTTAATGTCTTACTCAATTGTTGTAGTTATTTTAATGGAAAAAAAGATAACGAAGCACAACACACACATTTATAACATTGTATGCAATAACAAGTGACCATTTCAATTTGTAGACAACGAAAATGAGCCACAACACCAATTTTTATTTGTCGACGATTGGTGTTATTGTTGTTGGCCAAACATAAATTTGTGCATTGGGCAAGAGAGTCGATTCTTTTGTCTAGCGCAAATGAAATGGTGAAATTAACTTAGTGATACACCATTTTATAATAATAAAACTGGGTGATATCTGGTGTGCATTTGGGTCGATTGGCCAAAAGTCATACATTATTCGACAGCTGAGAGCGAAAATGTGTTGCAATAAAACAGAATGAACAAAAAAAAAAAACAACCGAATTCCATTAAATTGTCATAATTTTTCATGTATGTGGCGCGCATTGAACGCATAGGTGGAACACAAAAAGAACTCACTTTATATGGTCGATCGGTATGTCGCCTCTGGAGAACGCGGCTAAATTTATATTTTATTAAGAAATTGGTGTACATTAAAAATTCAATTACATAAAGTCTCTCTCTCTCTCTCTCTCCTCTCGTTGTCCGTGAGCGTCAGTTTCTATTTTTCATTCACATCACCTATAATGTCTTTGTCGCCGCATATGGACAGCGTTCTATTCCATCCAAACAAAAAAAAAACAATGAACAATCGTTTCTCTCTTTGTGTGTGTGTGTGTGTGTGTCGCTCATTAATAATTCCTAATTGTTTTCGACTTTTATTTCTAATCGAATTACGATTCATGGCGAAGCAGGCGTTTTTAATGCGATGCCTCGATTTAATGTAGATTTGTTTGTTGCTCGATTCTGGCTTTTCACCGGCACACACGATCAACGTAATGAAACTGCGTTAAAAAGTGGCTAGCACGCCTAGAGAAGAGTCATGTGTGGAGAGTGCATTTTGGTGTGTATGAACGTGTGTGTGTTGCTGTGTGTACGTGATTTCATTACGTAAACAAGAGAAACATATAATAATCGTCCATTCATCGACGAATAAAGGTCCATTTAAATCAATAAATTGAATATTACCCATGAATGCCTATAAATATGCTGCTTTTGCAATGAATGCCTTGAATTACAAAAAAAAAAAAAAAAAACAAAAGCCACCAACAACAAAAAATCATAGCAACTCGAACAAGAGTTCTAAAACTCAACAGAACATATAAACACAAAAAAAAAGTCAAAGAATAAAAAAAAAAAAATCGACCGAAAATCACTTGAAATATCACACAAGCATGAGTTGTACACTTTTCTTTCTTTGCTTCTTTTTCGCCCGAATCTCAAGTCATGAATCATAACTTCATGAAAAAAACAAACCTATAACAACTCCGCTCACACATACTGAATATTCTTCGATTTTTGGTGAGTCTAGTCACTCAATGCAAGCAAGCCAGCGGCAAAACAATGAAAATAAAACCAACTCACAATATGCATAAATTGAAGTGAACAACGCGAACCAGACCGATAAATAAAAAGAACCCAATTGAAAGGAACAACAACACGAGCGATCGAGAGAGAGAGAGAGAGAGAGAGAGAGAGAGATAGAGAGAGAGAGAGAGAGAGAGAGAGAGAGAGAGAGAGAGAGAAACAATCTAAAGTCATGGTATACAACAAATTGAAATTATATTGATTCCAATAATAATAATAATACAGAACTGGTCCAGAGTCAATTATTCCGTATAGCATATATATACACACTTTGGTTGGTTGATTATTGTTACGGCTATTTTTGATTTGTTGAGCGCTTGTTGTTCCGTTTAAAAGTTTTCAATTAATTAAAAATATGGTAAGCATTTTTTACGGTTTCGGTTCAGTATATTTTTTTTCTCTCCACTTTGGCCGAATCATTTTCGGGAATTCTCTTGTCTCGAACGAGATTCTTTCTTCTTCTTTGAAAACTTCGGAGGGTTTCTTTCTACCTTATTTTTTTTCTTCTTCTATTATTTCGGGTTGTCGTGCGTGTTTGTGTGTGTTTTTTCCAATCTCGTTTCGAGACCTGTGTCAAGAAATTCGAAATGCATTCAAATGCACTTTCATCCAATTCTCCTTTCGATCAAATAACAAAAGAATAGGTAATAAAAATTATTGGTTTTTTCTGCTTCGTTCTTGAATTCGGTTTCGTTTTGGTTTTTATTGCATTACTATGTGGTGAACCTAATATTCGAGGTTTTTTTTTATGGTTGACTAATAATAATAACAATGAAAAAAAAAAATTGAAGCATGTCTTTGCGTCGTCCCACACACACCGACCAACCGACCAATTGAGGAATGCACGATTGAAAAAGGTGCATTTAATAACCACGAAATGGAAAGCATACAAAACATCCGAAATGCGCTAGCATTGACACATGACACAGGGAAAAAAGAACAACAACAACAGCTACGTTAAAAATTCAATTGATCAGTGTTTGATTGCATTGGCATTTTTTTATTGTCATGTTGTTGTCAATTATCACTCAAGAGTCAATTTTTTTTTCTTCGTTCCAACAATTATTATCTATTTTCTTTCGATGCTGAAATGATTTGAACGACAACTGCATTGACACAAAACTTTCACAACAATAAATTATTGAGTGCGGCCCAATGAACAAGCGCGCGCGCGCGCGCGCGCACGTTCGCTCATTCGCTTGCCATTGAATTGACAATAAGAAACGATTAGCTGAATACCGAGTCGTTTAGGAAAGAGTTGATATTTTATTCACCCCACCCCACTTCACTCAGCAGTATCGCCCGGCGACCAGTGTATATGGCGACGGAACAATCGGAATATGTGTCCTTTTTAAGTACATTTTCATCAAATGCACGGAATATCGACACAACAATTGTGCAATCGTCTGGAATATTAAAGATGTACACAATAAAACCCATCGTGGCGAGCCATGTGAAACGAAAAATGGTTATAAATTTATTGTCAAATTCTCAAATGGAACATAATAAAAATGAAAGTTGACGTTGGAATGAGGAAAAGAAACAGAATAACAACTTCAAAACGGTTTTTGTCTTGGCACGACAGCGACAGCGGCTGCTAAAAGCAAATCTCCATTTTATGGTCCAAAAACCAAAGTTGACATTTTTGAGTCGACACTTTCACACACAACACATATAACCCAACCGAAATATATGGCTTTTGCTGGTTGAACATAAATCTCGTTTCGATTAAGAAGGATAGAGAGAGAGAGAGAGAAATGCGTGCAAAATTGTATAGACGATATCCAATATATCCCAAAAAACGGCGAAAAGAAAACGGCGAACACAACAGCTTGACATTTTCGGGGCAAGACCATACTCGGTGAAGCAAGAATAGTTAGACAACATTAACCCTTATACATTGTGGACGGTTGAGTGTGTGTGTTTGTGATATTGATTTTCATGAATTTGCGGCAGACTAGCAATGCGTTGAAAATTCATGTTTCTCCGTTTTTTATTCTCTCGCTCGCTTTATTTTCATATTTAATTGATGCAGAGAATGGAAAACATACTTGTTTTCAGACAAAAACTTGTATGTTGAAACCGAAATGTTTGTTACTTTATGATTGTTTAGGCCACTTTTGTCCATAGCCATGTTGCAAGGCGAGAGAAAGTTGCTAGTTTACATGCAGAGTTTTTGACTTTGATTGTATGGGGAGGTTTATGTATGTGTGTTTGTACCGGATGCGTTCACTTTTCAGTGTTCCAAAGCGATTCTATTGCTGCTGCTTCGAATGGTACTTCCATTTTTGCCCCATACAATGGGGCTAAGTGTGTTAGAAAGAGCTAGACTCGAGTAGAAAGAAAGTTTTTTTGTTGTTGTTGACGAAATTGTATGTGATGTGGTTATGGCACACGCTTGTCGGCTGCAATATCGCTCGCTATCCAGCCGATAATCCGCTTTGCCGTTTCCAATTTTCTATTCGTTTACTTATCGGGTGTTTCTGTCATATTCGCAATAACACAATAAACTTTCGATACTTTTCTCATTTTATTGTTGAGTTGGCTTTAAATTATTTTTAACGATGTGAGGATATTCTCTCGATCTCCACCTCCTCTCTCTGTGCGTGTGCAAAGATGCTTTGGACACAGCGCTTGCAATCATTTCTCAACTTTGAGCTCCAATAAAGGTCGTTTTTCCCTATCTCTCTCTCTCTTTCTCAAGACATACGTATGAATTGATAAGTTTGACTCTGCTTCTTCTGTTGTTCTTGTGAAATACACTTTGATTGTTATGGCTTTGGCTTTATTGAAGTTATCCATTTTAAAATTCGATGCGGTCTATTATTACTCCAATGTAGAGAAAAAGAGTGAGAAAGAATGCGCGTAACTCTCATCTCACGAGCTGCTCTCGAAATCAGCAGTTTTTTTTTCTCTCTGGTCCATCTCTCATGTTTTGTATTTCCTTTCACCCTGTGAATAACAACATCCGGAGTCTGGCCCATTCCATCATAAATACATCTTAAATTTCGACGAGCTGATGGGATCGACATCGCTCGCCTTTTTTTTTCTCGTAAAAGTGTGTGTTTGTCGCACCACCAAATGCCTGCCATTCTCAGCACATCAAGCGCGCGCGTTTGCTGCTAGATTTTTGTTTTATGTCATTTTTCTTCGGCGACAATTTTATAATAGCGACATAGGCAACAGCAACTCACACACAAACACACACGCCAAAGAGAAAGAGAACAAAAATCCAAACAGTGAAAAATGGAAACTTTTCGATTCGATAACAAGAAAATCTTTTTTCCAAGTTTTTTTTTCCCTCTTGCTTGCCACAACGACAATGTACCAGTACGTAAAGCGTGTTGGATGAGATCTCATACGCCCCCCCCCATCCTGGATGAAGATGAATGAGCACTGTGAAAATGGGAATGCGAATGAGCAAGAGAAAGTGTTTGTGTGTTGTTCTTCTGCTGCTGTCGCTGTTGTTCACTTCGATTCAGTCGCATTATTACAGATTGGTTTCTCGACTATAGAGAGAACAAGAGACGCACCCCAAGCCCTGACAAAAAAACTTTTTTATCGATCGAATTAGACATGTACGTACCTTTGGCGTTCCAGATTGGTGCACACCATGCCAAACAATCAAACCTACGGAGAGTCAAAGAGTGTAGAACAAAACCAAATCGGGCCACGACTGAAGAGATGACGACTGTGTGTGTGTGTGTGTGTGTGTATGTAGCAAAACCAAAAAACGAGCAAGAAGCAACAACAATACGATAAAACAGATGGTATATCGATAATATTAAAAATAATTTTCGGTCGTCCTTTTTTCCCCATTGCGAAGCACTAGTTTGAGAATGCTGCTGCTGCTGTTGCCATAACTTTTTTCTTTTTTGTTTTGAAGACCATGAATAAAATAGTCAATCCCACGGAATGGAAAAGAAACGAGAAAAAGAAATTCGTACGAAAAACAAAACGTCTAAAACAAAGAACAAATTTCATTTGACAAAAATTGACATGTGTCTATATTTATTAGATTATATAGTTTTACAAGTGCTTCGTCGAGACTTCGAATCGCACATGAGCTAGAGCATGAGCCAACCAACAAGAACAAACAAAAAAGCAGTGCATGGCACAAGATGACTTCAGCCAAGGTGGCAACTGCTGTTCCACTGCTTTAGTTAACTCGCAACATTTCTTGGTTCTTTTTTTTTTTTTTTGAACATTCATTCGCCTGCAAACTTTTCTCGTCTTCTTCTAGCCGAGTCATCAGGTTTGCACAATATTGCCAAGAAAATCAAATCTCACTATTCACAATCTTTTTATAGTTCGCCAGTGATCTGAAAACTTGAACGAACATTCAAATATTTTATTAATTTCATAAGTGATGGTTTGTTTCATTTCGAAAAGAAATCATTTTAAAACTATGACAAATGAAAATAGGGCTTTTGAAGGAAGTATTCGATACAATTAGACTAATGATTGCAATTTTCTTTTGTCTATTTTCAGGTATGTGTAAACTTTGTTGATGATCCATGCGGTTAACGGACTCTAAACTCTCAATACTGGAGCCAGGTCAATTTAGTTAATTAAAACCATTAATTTTTGCGACAATTTATTTCCGAACAAAACAACACCAAACGAAATAAAACCAAATCAATAATTATTTCAAATTACACATTCATTCTGGTGTTTTCATTTGATGTTGGTAAGCGAAATATGGCACACCAATTCAAAATGCGGCGATTTATTGAAGCATTTGAGTTGATTGCCTTTTCTAATTGAACCGACACACAGAGAAAGAAATGGATGGAAATGTGTATAATTAAGCAAATGAACCATTGAGGATAAATCCCATTGCTCGGAATCGGACAGGAAACGAAACGAAACAAATCGAAGTGCCATAGTTGTTTGTTCTTAAGTGATTGTGATGAAGTGAGACAACATAGTTGCATTTTACGTGAATTGAACGAATCGTTGAATGCCAGTCCGATTGCGGCATACTCACAGGCATATTTCTCACAGTCAAGAGTTGGCTTGTTTTATGTCTGATTATCGTTTTTAGTGCAATTCAATGTAACTAATTTCTGGCTATGATTTGAACGGCGCTGCCGTTGCCGCCAGCTAACAAATAAATATCGACCGTGGAAAAAAAAGGACCGTCTGTCAAATTAGGGTCGATCTTAATAAGAAGCTATTAAATGTACCACACATTCATAATAATGTAGTGTTTAAATGTGGGCCGCCTCGAAGCCTCTCTCTCTCGCTCTCTCCCTTGCTCTTCCTCTTGCACTCATTTTCGTTTGCTTCGTTTACTCTTGACACCGCGCGCCATTTCGATTGTATGAGCACATAATTTTAGTTTGTCGATAATTTCATATATACATTGTGAAGTTGTATGCTTCGATATGACTATTTTGTAAGCTAATGCATAAACCGAATTCCATTATGAGCATAATTTATCATTTTTTGGAAAATGAATGATGACTTCAGACGAACCGATACGATACACACACAGTGGAAGACGGAGAGAGAGAGACAGGGAGAGAATGAAGAAAACTGTCTACATCAAAATTGTTGAATGTTCAAACATTTATTCGTTAAACGTAATAGGTTAATTGCTTATATTTTGTTTAGCCTTTTGCATTTGGATGCTTTAAAGTGTTTTGAATGCTTCAACGAAATGTGTTTGAATGAAAAAAAGAGAGTGTTTAGTGTGTGTTGTGCATACTGTGTAAGAGAGTCTCATTCGTATTCAACAATTGCACATACATACGGCGTACACACAATGTGTGTTCGAAGCCGATTAGAATGTTAATGGGAAAGAACATCTTTGACTCAATGCTCACCATGTCAAGCGTAAATGAATGAACGAGCGAAAGAGCGAAAAAAAAAATGGTTCAAGCATCAATGTGGTGTTTGGTGTGCGTCTAATGTATGATTTATTTATTATTATTTCGAAAAATGCTCATTGTTTACGCACATTATTTTCCAGTTTAATAACTCAATTTGTACTTTAAAATTAGAGGCGTCTACCATCACGAGCAGTCGACTAGTCGAAGCAGCCGACGAATATTTTGTATGTGTGTGTGTGTGTTGTCGATAGAAAAGGCGAGAAATCACAAAACGATGTGGATGTAGCACCATTTTCACAGAGAACGGTTCGGTTAAATGAACACCACCAAAATGACCGCAACTTTAATTCTTGTTTCCGAAAGCAGTTCAAAAGCATCCGAACACAAAATTTGTGCTCGCTGGGAATTTTGAATTGATGTGAAATATTTTTCACCACTGTCCCCGCCACCTCCTCTATCTCTCTGTCGGAAAAATTGATTGTTCTCTGTGTTCACTTGCTGCAAACGTATGCTCTATAATTATGGTAACCGTAGAGTCTGTATGATTTTGATGCTTCATCATCATTGACGAAAAGAGGAATAAAGAAGTTGGTGACAAATTTAAAGTCAAATTGGAGAATGAATAATTTGAACGTATTCTCATGCAACATAAGCTTCAATTCCAATTCCGAAAATCAAACGAATTGCACAATTTCAGTGGAATTTTGTATCTTGGGGCCAATTGACGCATTAATATGGATAAAATCGAATCAATTTCACGACTATTTCCTTTGAATGAGCAATGAATGTGTCTCATTAGCTCTTTCTATCTGGCTCGCCATTCCTTTTTCGGCTGTGCACTGTGCACTGTATTCGAAAGCGCACTCTCTGGACTCTGTTTGCTGCGAACAATTGCCAAACAAAAGCCATTGAAATTAGGTCAGACCGATGATTACTTTTAATTAGTCTGGATTAATTGATTCTCAATTCGTTCCATTCTTGATTGCCAATTTTCATTCCGAATCGATTTCACAAACAGATTCCATTTATGTATATATATATACATATATACGGGTTTTGAAGTCGAAGAGAATTTAAGCACTAACCGTATCAAAGGGACTGAAGTGAAGCAGCATACCAATGACCCGAAGCCTTGATACCGAAGAGAAGTTGATTTATCTGTTTTTTACATGAGACAAAATACAAATTCGAATAAAACACTTGCTACGTACATGGGCGATATCCCATGATAAATCATATCACTTCGTCTCTTTCGCTCTCTCTCTCTCTCTTTCTCTCTCTCTCTTTCTCTCTCTCTCCGTGTCCCCGACAAGCTTCTCATAACACTGAATGTTTCATGCATGCCAAAGCACTGTACTGCTTTGCGACCATATCATATATTCAACGATGAATTTCTGTCATGCATTTGTGAGCATCGGTAATTTCGGGATGGTTCGATTGGTTCATGTATCGATTGCTTCGGTACTTTATCAAACGTTTGAGTGTGCCTTTCAGACATATTTTGGATACGTGCAGCTTATCAAAATCATACATACACAGGCACACAGAACTCCCTCTCTCTCTCTCTCTCTCTCTCTCTCTCTCTCTCTCTCTCTCTCTC
>NW_022601422.1:2190057-2193936 GCF_009176505.1 Sitodiplosis mosellana
CTCTCTCTCTCTCTCTCTCTCTCTCTCTCTCTCTCTCTCTCTCTCTCTCGCTCGCTCTGTTTAAAACATCTGCACTTTGTTTGTAAATATTGCGGGTATTTCATTCAAGTTTGATTCGCTTTGTGCTGAAGAAACAAAATTGGCTTCACGATAAACTTGTGTATTTGATTAAATTTCAGAGGCGACAGAAGGCAAATTGTCATTTTATTGCTTCAGTTAATGTTTACGTTGACGGTTTGCTTTATGTGAGTATGCCTGTGCATGTGCGTGTGTCTCTGTGTGCCGGAAATACGAAATCTCAAAGGTCGTTCAAGTTGTTTGAAGTCGCGCGATGTACATCTTGATTTTTTGCCACAATTTTTTCGCTTCTTTTTCCTCACATCTTCGTTGCAAGCACTTGTGCTGCGTGTGTAGCACTCGTCAACCCCTTAATTGGGCCGACAAGCGTATACGCTTCGTTTCAATTCAATCAAATTTAAAATATAATTGCTCAGATTTTTCTGACGATACTAATTAAATGAAGACAAGCATGCCTGTGAGAATGTAAAAGACGAAACTGGGTGGCGGCGACGACGACGACGGCGACGGCGGAAAACAGCAAAATTTCAGTGCCAGTTGCAGCTATGTGTGTGTGTGTGTGTCATATACTATAGACGTGTATCAAATATACGTGACAATTTTTCCACTTGAACATAAGTGCATTCGAAATGCAATGTCTGGCTGCTTGGCTGGCTTCGTGATAGATTCACTGAAGCATTTCTTATTCTGTTGGTTATGCCCTTATTTACATGATAGACAACGCATATCATATCACGATATCCGCTTTCACCAGTCACAGTATATCCCAGGACTTAGCTCGCTAGCGAATCGTTCTCTCTTTTGTTTTATTTTCCGCCGTTGCTGTCTTCTCTGTTGCACTTATTTCATTAATAGAATTTTCTATTCTCTCTGTGTACATTTTTGCCCTTCCTTTGCAATCTTTCGCTAAAGGATGGTTGAGATTGTGCGAAAAAAAAGTAGAAAGAAAATTGTAAAAAATTTCGAGGGAAATTGGTGTTGATGTGCGTATTTGCTGTTGCAATGATGTAGCCAACTTCAGGTCAAAGGTACCCTCATCTGAACTCTTCTTTCATTTCACCCGTTGGCACTTTTCAACGATGAAAACCAAGAATACAATAGAGAAATAAAAAAAAAAACAAATAAGAAGAAATCCCTCGTTGACAATAGACATTGCGGTGGAAAAAAAAGACCAAGTTGATACTGAATATGCATTCATTCGCTTAACTGTGTCCTCGTTTTTTTTTTCGGGTGATGCCAAGACAACAACAAGTTGATAAGGAATCGTTTCGTTGCAATTTTGGCCCTATCTCTCGCCACTCTGAGGCTTAGAGATGCTCGCAACGCTATCGTAAATGTTATTAACTTAAATATGATTAAGAAGGACGAATAAGGGGGACGCATTCATTTCAGCTCTATCTTGTTCGCACAACCAGTCAACATCGAGATGTTCGTTCAATTTCTATTTTCTGCTGCTTTTCTTTTGCGGTTGATATTTCGGGAAAAGCAGTACGAATCGCATATTTTTGTATGCACTGGACTTATAGAAATATTTATTACATCTAGAAAGCTCAAACAATGGCTTGTTTGCTCGTTCACATTCATGGAGACCAAGTTCATCCTCCCTGCCGAGCACAGAAACACTTTACGCCGACATAAAATAAATATGTAAATATAAAAATGTTACAAATATTTCGCCCCATTTTGGTCAAATAAAAAAGAAACGAAGGAGATCCGTCGCCAGGCGCATACGACAAAATTGTAAATGACAGAGAGATGCGAGGTAATTGAGGGAACGTTTTGATAGACTTAATGAGGTTGAGTCGCACACAAAAAAAGGCACATAATAAAGAGTTACTGCTAATGAGATTTTTTTTCCACTCGCCACTTTTTTTCGCTTCCTCCCTCCTTTGCTCTCTCTTTCTCTCTCTATCTCTATCTCTCTGACTCTCTATCGTTTCCATTTAATTTGTGCAACATTTGATTTCTTCATTTCCATACGAATGTGGACCGTAATTATAGCGTGTGCACACACAAAGACCGGTATTGTGCCGAAGAACAGAAATATTCTGATGAGCATGAAGAGAATAGAAAAAAAAAAACATGGAGTCAAAGGTAGAGCGAGAGAGAATCACAGTAATACAGCTTAAACGGGAGAAAGAGCTGAAAAAGTAATACACAATTGCACAATCCAAATGCGAATGAATAAATATTCCACGCGTTTGGTGTTCTAATTGATATAATCACTCACTACGACGTAGTGCTTATGTACCTTTTTATCTGGTCGATTGTGTAGTGTTGATGTCGGCATTAGCACATCTGGCCGACTGACTGATTGCACGAGCGGGCGAACGAGTGAAGTGTGCGAGAGAGGCGAACAAATAAATATATAATCAGAGCGAGATCTTTTCTAGGCATTGGCTCACAGAGTCATTAAGAACGGAATCGAATTTTAAATAATGCCAAATAAATGGCCGCAATTTGCTGGAGCGCATTACTATTTTTCAATAGTTCTTAAGCTATTCAACTGAATCTTTTGAGAGGAAAACCCGCATTGACCAAGGATGGCTAAGTCTATCGCTGTTTCTCTTTCTTTTTTTCTAATTTATTTTCCGAAGCCAAACCGAATATAAATAAGTTTGTTCATATTTTTTTTCTCTTCGCCAAATTAAATTCCAACATTTTTCGTTTGCCTTCTCGAGTTTCGAAAGCGAATACGACAAACAAGCATAAGGCTAGCTAATCTATGGAATCCTATTTGAGTTGTGATTTCAATTCAGTTGGCAATGGCGAACTTGTGACCGCGTCGTCGTAAGAAGTCGAGCATTTGAGCTGGTGGGGCCATCCGGTGAATGTATGATATTTTTTCTGTGAACACACAACAATAATAGCAATAGCAAAGGCAACGACAGCGGTGGCTTCAAAATAGAATGGCTTTTAGCCAATCCAAGAGCATTCAATAATAAGGGATCAACGAAGCAAAAGCATTTCTATTTACTGTGATGATGCAAAGCGTTCTTTAAAGTGCTTTCATCTGAGAATGTCTGGGCTATTTGCAAAAGCGGTGCATGGTTTTTGCTATCGCTTTGTTCGCATTCTTGTGCTCTATACATTTTTTCTTCGTTCTGTTCTGTTCTGTGACTACTCGATTCTCTCGTTAGGGCTCTGATGACATTGAATTGCCATCGCAAATCCAATAACTTTATGTGTGTGTGTTTCTCGTTCAAAATCTCAAAATCTCATTTCGCTCATTTTCTCACTTTTCAAAATTCCAGCACACATTTAGTGGACGAATGAACTAGCGAACAGTAGCCCGGAAAAAATGTTTAACACATCAAAATATGCGTAGTTATGTAAATAACGGCATGCGTTCGAACGCACGGACACCAAATATCGTTTCTAATTTCATTAATTTCCAAGTGTGAAAACGAATATTATTTTTTTTTTTTTCATCAAACGACGAAAAATTGCAAATCATTAAATTTTTGGTGAAGCGCGCAATGCTAATGTTGTTGTTGTTGTTGTGGCTCCTCTCACAATAAATGTGCTTGTGAGTTCATTAAATTAACGTTAATTTGAATTTAATTACCATTTAAACATTATATAAACGTTGGAACACTCGTTCATTTCAATACATGCATTCCATATTATGGATGGATATACATAAAAAAAAATTCTCTGTTTGTATTTTCCAAAAATGTTTGAATTGGTCGGTAAAACTGGCGTTAAATGCCGCAGCTAAATGCATCTTTTAAATTCTCACCGAGCGAATTATAGAGAGAGAGAGAGAGAGAGAGAGAGAGAGAGAGAGAGAGAGAGAGA